>NC_061510.1:224847712-224905431 GCF_022539505.1 Lolium rigidum | reverse complement strand
AACACATGCTAAATGTGGATTACCAACTGCCGTACTTGCATGCTATCTAATTGTAATCATCGACCAAAGAACACAAAACATATGTGCAAAGCAATGTAGGGCTCATAAGAACTTAGCGTAGAGGAGTCACTGAGATAATCACACATTTAGCAGTTACAAAGCACTACCACTCTGGTAGTACACAACATTTTCTAAATATGTTGATCATCCTAGTGCTACTAACAAAGAGTCATACAATAAACGCACAGCTAGCATATGAGCAAGCAATGAATGAGCAAGCATTGACCTAACCTAGTGTATCGACTAGTCATGAAAAATGGTTATGCAAAAACCCCCGCCTCTTATGTAATGGGCACCGCTAGGGGTCGGATGCCGATATTTGGCTTCCGATCGGACCAATCGGCGGCCGTTGGATTGGAAGCACACTCTCCGTACGATCTGGAAACCTACCCGCGTTAATTTAGGTAGTTTTGATTAGCGTCGCTAACAGTGTGTATGGAATTTACTACTCCCGTATCACGTCCCGCATGCAGATCCAATCCAACGGATTGCTTCCAAATATCTGCATCTACCAAATATCTGCATCTACGTGCTTCCAAGATATGCAATCTCGGCAGCAAATAAATAATTTAGTTATCTCTTGATGGAAAGCCATGGAGCCAGACGACGTGTGTCTTTTCCTCCCATATCTTGTTCAACTATTGTTGCTACTTAATTTGAGGGAATCCATATATACTTTTAAGAAAAAAAATAAACTAGTACTACTATTTCATATAACCATTTGCTTCGAACCACGAACCTTTGTTCGTATTGAAGAAAAATGTCACATAATCTTGCTTCGTTAAGTCGCTCGAGTCACAACTATTTTATGCCAATCTTTCATCAATAATGTATAAAAGCTTTACGTATATGCTTCCTTCTACTCACTGATGCATAGCCTTTTCTGCATACCATATTTTTAAAATTCCTATATCAATAGAAATTCTATCCCAAATGCACAATTCATTTTAGTACGCCATTGTACACAAGTTGCGGCAAGCAGATGAACTCTCCGAAGTTACAATTGTTCCAGGTACTAACCATCTTTGCTTCCTACCTACATGAAAGATGAAATTGTATCTTTGAAGTAACAATCATGCTTCCACTGCTTGTTTCCTATACAGGTACAGTTTGCTTTAAAATCCCAAAATTGCCTCCTATTGAATGGAGATTTGCTTCCATGGGATAAATATTTTCTCTAAGGGATGAACTGTGATGTGCTTCTAACGGAATAAATATTTGCTTCTCTTGAATGGAGATTTGCTTCCATGAACAAATATAAATATATATATATCAAATAAAAATTGCATATTTTACAATGGTCAGCAATGAGAAGTGTTTACTTGCTTCCTGCACCAACACCATGCTTCTATGCATGCAGCCGCCCTTGACGAATCATGTACTCTTTGCTTCAATACAACAGAACGAGGCATCTCTGTTTCGGTTTTGCCATCTAGACTAGGTAATCGGTGACTATATGCTTCCTTCCGGTAATTGTCTTGCTTCTGTCCAATTGGGTTATGCGTCCTTGTGGCGGTAGCCGTGCTTTCTTCATATAAGGGTCGTGCTACTTTATAACGCTAGTTGGGCTTCCTTCATATGAGGGTCGTGCTACTTTCTAACGCTAGTCGTGCTTACTGTGATGGTGCTACTTTTTAACGCTAGTCGTGCTTCCTTCATATTGTGGTTGTGCTTCTTCAGACACATGCCTTGATTTTGACCATACTTCATTGGTGGTCTTATGCTTACTCAGATGGTGGCCGTGCTCCTTATAGATGGTGGCCATGCTTCTTTCTTTTGTGAACGATCTAGTTGTCGGATTGGCATGGATGGAGCAAAAGCTGCAATATGTGGATACAATGTTAGCCAAGGGCATCACTGACAATGAGTAGATCAGTTGAGGAGATGAATTATAGTAACCTATGTAAGTTGAGGACGCGGCACCACGGCTGCCAAGGTGAGCCAACGCAAAGGAAAGGGAAACAATATTCTGCGTGCTTGCAGGAGGACATGGTTGTCGAGGTGCCTCACCAGGCTTTCCATTGACGACAACATGGACGATGGTTTAGATAAAGGTTGGGCGGGAGGGGCGGCGATGTGAAGTCCCACAGTAGCAGGTGCAGCATGAGATCGACCCGGATGGCGCTGCGACCGCCGCCCCCATCGTGCCCGGCTGCTGCTACGGCTGCATCTGACCCAGCCCCGCCTGCACGTTCACCGGCCCTCGTGGTCGCATCGGGCGCTATCGCCACGCTTGGATGCGTGCTTGGCTCGAACGGCGAGGAGGGCCACATTATCCTTCTCGTAAGCATGAGGCGGCGGTGCTGGGGAGAATGGTATGGCGGCGTGGTGGTCGGCGACGCAGGGAAGATGAGGTCGCGCGAGTCTCATAGCTCAAAAACTGAAGCGACAAAAATTGAGGAGGGTTGCGGGAATTTTGGGATCGATTTGAAAGGTGCCGAGCAGAAATCTCGGCGGTGGATGTGGGAACCTGCGGTGCTAACGGGCCCAAAAAAAATCTGAGAACCCTCCATGCGTACGGGCCATGTGATGGAACTGGAATCGGACGGCGTCGGATAGGTCCGATGTTTTGCTGTCCATCGGACGACGATAGATAGTATTTACCTTATGTAATTGCCGTCTATAGTACGTCCATCTGAAATCGATCTGCACTCAATCTGTGCCTGCAAGCACCAACTACAAGATTGATGTGCTACGTTACCAGATTCCCCAAAACCATAACTGCAATGTCTAAATTATCGATGCTGCACAAGAAATCTACAAATGAAACCCTACCCTAGTGGTTAGCCTAACAGATCTGCACTGCATGTCATCGGAATCTCTACCACCATGTTTGTTCATTCATATCCACGAAAAAGGAACATCGGAGAAGATAGGAATAGTGCTTGTGCTTAACGCCATTGGAGATGATTAGTCGTGGTCGCGGTGTAGGTCGATGAAGCCTTTGCTCTTGCTAGGTCACTGTGCATGTCGCATTTCGCTCAGAGTGGATTCAGCGACGGTACTGCAACTGCCGATGTGATGTGACCAGAGGGCGGTGAAAGTGAGAAGGGGGAGGGAGGGAGTGGGAGGTGAGGGCATTTATGGCGCATTTTTCCAAGAGACGTTGCGTCACCTTCTCCTTCCCGAGGGCTACTCCGGTGCTCCCCCTAAACTAAGTTGAAGGGTCATAGTTGATATTTTTTCCTATGTTGGATCCGCCGAAATTCATGTCTAGCCCATGTATACTTGTCTATATTGATACGATATGAAAAAGAAGAGATCACATAAGCAAGATCTTTATAGCATTTTTTTATTTCGGCACACGCACGTGACCGTAGATACGTATAAAACGAGGTACAACACAACGGCGGACCATACGGGGCTGTATATGGCTGTACGGACGGTGGACCTACACTCAAAATTACGATCGTGAGCCCTCTTACGAACATCTATGAAAAGATCTTCACCATTATTGTATTTTACGTGTCCATATTTTTTCCACGGGAGGAGCTCGACCGGGTCAAGCACCAGGGGAATGGCTCCCGAGTCAGGTCCGGAGGTGCTTTAGGAATCAAAGTGACCACAATGCGGAGGCCTACCAGGGAACCAATCAAATCGATTTCTGCTTCCAAAGACATTCGAGCTATCAAAGACGCCCTAAGTACAAAGAAGAGGCATTTGCAAATCTTTTTGAAGCTTCATGGGGGGCTGCTGCTTATGCATCTTCGTTACAGATTTGATGCACACATTGACTACAAATGCGTGTCAAACAACAATACATCTAATTATTTTTTCCCTCTGAACAACTCATGTGCGGCAGTTTATCGAAGCCTGAATCTCTTCCAAGGTCTTGCCTTTTGTCTCCGGCACGATCTTCACAATGAACAGAATGGCCATGGCACAAACAAAGGCGAAGAAGAAGAATGTTCCTGCAAGATTAGCAAGTTAGACAAGAATGGAAGTATATAATTTCGTGACACGAAATTTCGACTCACCTGAAGAACTCCAGCTCATGAGAAAGTTGAAGGCGAAAGAAACTGCCAATGAACTGGACCAGTTCACCAGAGTCACGAAGCTTCCGCCAATCCCTTTCATATTTATGGGGAATATCTGCATCAAATCCGATTGTCCATGTCAACATACCAATTTCCCAGTTATTTGGCGCTTTGATGAAATTGTCAACGATGAAAGCTAACTCTACCTCTGACATTATGACCCAAGGAACTGAACCCATCCCTAGTGAAAAGCTTGCGATGTAGACCTTTTGCATTTAGAAAAGGATTTATCACGAACATAAAACTTAGATAAGCATCATCAATCTGGTTGAACAAAGTGAAGCTTTTTAAGGCGTACCAATATGCCGGTGAGTGCGATGATCGGGACCTGCTTGGAGAATATCCCATGAATCTTCGATCAATGGATAGTTTGCCTCGATTAGATTTTTGTACTTAAAAATGAAAACATAAAGGGTGCTGCAGCTTGCAATGTAATGAAAGTTACCTTAAGATAGAATGATATTCCTGACATAAGAGATCCCACTAGGAGTCCAGATGTTGAAATCTGGAAACAAAGACAATTCCGAAATGTTAATTTTTGGTTATTTTTTTCGATGTGCACTGTTAAACTGCAGTACACGGCTTACCAACAATAGTGGCCTTCTCCCACTCCTGTCCATCAGTAGAGCTCCAAGTGCTGTGATTGGTGCCTATTGTGGACATCACACAAAGTAAAAAAAACAAAAGTTACCAGGAAATTTGGTTAATTTGATTATAATTGGGACATATGATCTGCTATTATTTTTACCTGGATACAACCCATTAAGATTGTTCCTAGGTTTCCTGAAGGGAATCCTGCAGTTAATTCAACACAACTTAAGTTTCATAGTTCTGGAACTGATAAAATAATGAAATGCGTCATAGCCAGGAGTTTGTCAATTTACCAGCTGATACAAAAGTTTCACTGGCAAAGAACAGGATCCCGTTTATCCCTACAAACTGCTGGAAAACCATTAGACCGACGCCGATAATGACAGGACGGATGTAGGACCTTCTGAAAAGATCCTGAATTCCAGCCTTTGGAAGACTTTCAATAGATTCGATGAATTCCTGCATGTAGATCAGTTCCACGACAGCAACTTAATTTTCGGCACCGAAAAGCGTACCGGACAACTATATTGTGGTTGCGGTGCCAAACCTTGATCTCTTCAGCTTCAACGAACACGTCTGCGTTTTTTCCACGGAGGCGTTGGAGTGCTATTTCAAACTCCTTCTGCCGGCCAACCTTTGCCTGCGGAACGTTTGGCGTTAAGTTGTTATGAGTGACAGATTATGCTAGTAGTAAAATTTAAAGACGCCATTCAGCAAATTACCAGCCACCGTGGGGATTCAGGAATGAAGAAGAGACCAACTATGAGAATTATGCATGGAACAAGTCCTGTATACATGCCAAAGGAGGAAATCGTCAGTACTTTTGTTTAGATAGAAAAATTAATCAGATTTTAACATAAGATCTTCCATGTGTATGTACCAGCTGTGGCCAGCGTGCGCCAGGACACCATCGTGCCGACGATATACGTCACGGATAATCCAGTGCATACCAGCAGCTGCAGTTGAAGCAGCAGTTTCAGAGTTGTTCCTAAAAGTTCAGCAAGGCCTCGATGTGTTGATAAAAGGGAAAATAATTACTTGGTTTAGAGCTGTAAGCACCCCGCGAAGAGCCTTGGGAGCTATTTCTGCGATGAAAACCGGTACCTATTCAGTTACAAGAAGTCCTGTCAGTAAAGTTCAAGAGTTATGCGGAAGATTAGTATTTCCCACGGTGTGCTGAACAATGTCAGCATACTGACGAGCATATGGTATCATACCACATACGAAAACACTCCGACGCCAAATCCGGTGCAGAATCTCCCAAAATCAAGCGAAGCAGCACTCTGGAAGTTAAACACAATCATCAGCTATATATTCAGACAAGTGGTGTGATTGTAGAAGAAGAAAAAGAATGGAGATGTACTTGTGCAAGAAAGATGGCCAGCCATCCGACAACGCAAAAAAGAGCAGAAGCCCTCATCGCCTGCTCTCAACACGCGCAGATACAGAAGAAAAAGGAGTTATTTGTGTTTTGCAGTTGCAAAGTATACTTGGAGGCTTTATTGAAAAAAAGTATAGTTGGAGGATAAATAATGATGATTATTCTACGTAAGGTGCACAGATATATATACCCCTTTTCGTCCAGCAACGTCGGCAATGTACCCGCTCGCAACCGCTCCGATCATCGCCCCGATTGTTAGTATCGACCCGAAAACCGAGTACTGCGGATCATTAAACGGTGATGAGAAACCAAGAACAACTTCGAAAACAGAAGTGGCATGTAAGGAATCGCCGTGGAATATTTTTGCTGAAGAACCCGTTTGCGTGTGCAGCTGTGCACGAACCTGGGAGAGGGTGAGCTGCAGGTCCTGTCTGATCCCGGCCTCAGTCGGTGCCGAGTACCCAATCTGCAGCACCGATCACACACACGCACAGATTGTTACCACTCTGGTTCCCAAGAAGAACGGGGAGAAAAGAGACAGACAGCTTGGAGACAGGCTCACCGCGACGCCGAAGGCAAAGGAGCCCATCACGGCGACGCTGGTGCTGGCCATGACCATGCCCAGCGACGACCCCGTCGGCCGGCCAAGGAGGTGCTCACTCGCCGCCATTGCCTACCTTGTTGGTTCTCGCCCGAGTTGCAAAGCAAAAACTACCACCGCTTGAGAGCTGCCTCACTCTCTAGCTAGTTACTAAATGTAGTGCTTAATTAGCTAAGCTACAAGATGTGAGGCGAGCACACACTGGCTGGACCGATGTGCCTACTACATACATATAGATCTCTGCATGCAGCATCATGCTCGTACAAACATGCGCTAGAGTTTTAATTTCCTCCGAATTCTTGTTGGTATATGCACGCATGGGATGCTCGAATATACTGGGCATCAACTGGGACACTTAACAAGTGAAAAGGACGCTTGGTAGATGGTTAGGTCATTAGCCACATGGCTAAACGAGTTATTTACCAATGGCCAGCTCATGCGGGCGAGATGAAAATCAACATGAAGTTGGCAGAACAAGCATGTTGGTAATGTATACTCGCAGCTGACTCCCGGCTTACTTGGAGAGGCAGTGTCGTTCATGCTCTGGCCATGTTCTAGGCTTCGAGCTGTTGGCAGCTTCTGTTGACTGGCTGACTCTTCAGTCTTCACCGTTTTTGCGTTGTCCGGAAAGTCCAATCAAATCCGCATTAGTCTGCCTTTTTATATTTTGCAATATGATGACAGGCCCGGATTGGCCCTTTTAGTGTGGCCTAATTCGAAACCATCGGCCCATATAACCAGAAAACTAAATGGGCTGAATAAGCTGATCTCTGCATGCCCTTATTTTGTTTTTGCAAATATCGGCCTTCTCTTACCACGAATATTTGAGGTATTATTACGTATTCGCGGTAAGAGATACTGTATTGATGACCCACTTGTATCTCTAACATCGTTGTGTATTATGTTATTTCTAATCTCATCTACATAGAAATGACTCGCATACCAATATTTTTTTATTTGGCACAATTTGGATGTGAGCAATCGTCGTGCTCCCCTTTCTACCCACCTCTTCTCAGCTGCCTCTCTCATTCATCCCACTTAGAGCATCTCCAGTCGCGTCCCCCAAACCGTCCCCCAAATCGCGCCGGATTGAGCGTTTGGGGGACGTGTTTCGTTCGTGCCGCGTTTGGGGGACGTCGCTCCCCAGTCGCGTCCCCCAAACAAAATTTCGCAAATTTTAAACTTGACTAGATTCGATTAGATTCGTCCAAACTTACATAGATTCGAACGAAATTTGACTAACTTTAAAACTAAACCTAATCTAGAACCACTTGCGGCGGCCGGAGGCGTCGTAAGTACTGCCGGAAGTTGTACATCTCGTCGGTGACGACCTCCACCTTGACGCGCTCGTCGACGGGCTCGTCCACGGGCTCGTCCTTCACCAAGCCGCTTGGTCTCGCCTCGCCGTCGTCGGTGAGGTCCACCAGCCGGCTTGCCGGAGTCGCGGATGGACATGGTGATCGCCGCGTCCAGGTCGCCCCTCCGAGCGTCCTTGTCGTCCATGGACGCCAAGAACGCCGCCCGCAGCCCCGGGCAGTCCTCGGGGTCGTCGCTGCCGGCGATGAGCCGCTGCTGCCGCTCGTACTCCGCCGGCGGCGCCGCCGCGACGCTTCCTCCGGCTCCTCCTTCACCTCCGGCTTCGGGATGAGGAGGGCGCCGCCGCGCCTCCCTTGCTGCCGCCCGCTGCCGCTACCGCCACGCCTCGTGTAGACCGGGGTGGCCGGCTCCTCCTTGACCTCCCGTTTGGGAACGGTATACGGCGCCGACCGGTACGACGACGACGGCGTCGATCGCGCCGGCCCCGAGGAAGAAGAGTGCGAGGAGGACGAGTACGTCGTCCTCCTCGGCTGCCATTGAGGAGAAGGCGGCGGCGACGACGGCATCTCCGGCCCGCGGAGCGCCGTTGCGGAGGCCGCGGATGACGTTCTCGAGGGTACGCCCCGGAACGCCCCAGAACAGGGCGCGGCCTTCCCTGTTCCAGCTGTTGGGCCCGCCGATGAGCCCGTCGGTGCTCGTGCGGCTCGACGTCGTACTTGGCCTTGAAGTACGTCGTCCACCAGTCGTCGTTGTCCTTGGCCGCCCATGTCGGATCCGCCCGCTCCTCGGCGGTGAGTTGAGCCCGACGGGCCTTGATGGCGTCCCGCCATTGCTGCGTGTCTGGCTTCGGCGGCGGCGGGATGCCAATGCCGTTCACGGCCATCTTCCGGCCGCCGCGCTGCAGCGCCCGCACGTCCGGCGGGACCGGATACCGGGCGTGGTACGGCGCCCACGCCTCCGCCACGGTGAGGCTGCCGCGGCGAAGCCGCTCGCCGCGGCGATCTTGCGGGAGGACGACATTTTTGAGCAGCGAGTAGAGGATCCGGGAAGGGGAGGCGGCGGCGACGAGAAGGATTATGATGAGCGGCGATAACCGGAGGGCGTCTTAAAACAGCGGCGGCGCCGGGTGGTTGCACGCAATAACTCCGGCGCGGACGGCCACGCGGCCATGCACGACGAGACGCGTCCCTCGCGTCGCCCGGGGAAAACAGGGACGCCATTAACGTCGCTTGACCAAAGGTAGGCGACGGGGTTTTAGCCTTCCGTGCCGCCGACGCGTCGGCCCCGCCACTCCCCGCCTCGCTCGTTGTGTCCGGCGTCCCCGGAGCGTCCCCTGTGGGACGGGGACGGGCTCGGGGCGCCGGACACCGTATCGGGCCGCGCCGGACAAAAAAGGGCTTTGGGGGACGCGGCTGGAACGCTTTTTTTGTCCGGCGCGCCCCAAATCGCTTTGGTGGACGGTTTGGGGGACGCGACTGGAGATGCTCTTATCGCGCCATCGTCATTGGACCATTCTATACACCCCCTCGTTTAGTCGGCATATACCTTCTAATACTTCCTTAATTTGTCGATGTCATCATCGCCCACAACCGCCTTCACCGCCGCTTAAGGGACATGCCTCCCCTTAGATCTCCACATCAGCAAGAGAAAGCCAAAGATATAAGTTGTATAATACATTATAATGCATTATCTCTTAGTGTCATCTCAAGCAATTAATGAGAATCGATTATTTTTTAGTTGAAAACTAAATTGTTAAGGGAAGACATATGGACCATATGGTACATGAAATAGTCTTCTCTTATTTTTTCTCGCCTCCAAGTGAGCAAAAATCCTATGTCTCAACTCTAAGAGAAGAAGGTAAGTTAAGAAACAATTCCATCGCTTAGCTCATTCACAAATTAAGATAAGAGTTTTCCCTCAAAAAAAATTAAGATAAGAGTAATGAACTACTCCGTCCAGTTGGGTTTATAAGTCATGCGCGTGTCCCTACATGGGTTTATAAGTCATGCGCGTGTCCCTACATCGTCGACTGGGTCTATGTCTATACTAGCATGAATTGGCGCAGCGGCACGCCGCGCCTATGTTGTAGTAGGACATCCGTAATTATCTTAAATTAATGACAGTTCTCACGCGGAGGAGCATATTTGGCAAGTGCTACTAATTGGTGGAATATGGGTACATGTTGGTCCGGTATGAGAAATGAAAATAATGGTCAAGAACACCCTTTACTGGGCTTATTATTTGCTTAAGAGTTTTGTTTTATCCTTCTAGAGAAAGGCTCTCCATAATCCCACTACTACGGAAAACTATATAGAAGAGACTTATCGTATAACAGATATTAAAATATTGTTTACTAAGCTCTACTTACATATCATGTAGTACAATATTTGCCAGCATTGAAGTGGTAAAATTCTCTACCTAAACATATGGCATGACATGCAGATCAGTTTGGCAGTAGATATCGGCAATCTTCTGTTGGTCTCACGATTACAGAGGCACATGTAATTGCATGGCTCATCCATATCCCTATCACCACTCTAGTTTTGACAGGTCCAACTTTGTAAACCCTAATGATGAAACATAATTGCATCAGAACTAAAACTTAATTATCAGTAATCCATTAGAATACATTCTAACTACAGAAGTCATAAAGTGAAACATATTGCGAAAACACTCTTAAGCTGACCCACTTGGACATCCTTCAAAAGTTCAGCAACCTTAGTTAGTACACTAATCAATGCCACAGTGAGGTTAATATGGTGTGCACCTCGAGTTCTTACTTGATGGGTATAGGCTCCTATTTAGGTCGAAACAACTCCATCTTTACCTTTCTTTTATCGTTGGTTGTACTGCAAACAAATAGACAGGTTGTGAGTTGAAAATGTAGGTTCAGCTACCATTGTTCTTATGAATTAAATGTAAGCATCTACCTTTGTTTGGTGGTGTAGTGATTGACTTCTGGGCTTTCCTTTTCTTGCGTTTTGTTGTGAAGCCTACTTCCTGTCATAAAAAATGAGAGAGTTCCATGTAAGATCGCTGCTGAGAGATGAAATAATTTATTGCTTGTTGCATTTGCTCACCCCTTCTAAATCTGAATCAATGGCTTGTATGATCTCTTTAGTTGGTGTTGTCTCTGAAATTTTGTTGTTGTCTGATGGGGTTGCCATGCTTTCTGGTAGAGCAAGCCGTGTAGATTTTGGAATACTTGCGGGCAGTTTAGGTGTGCTACTGGATGCTACCTCTGGATCTATTGTGCTGATCAATTGAGTCCTGGAGACGTGGAATAATATGTTGACAACATCGATGGCTTCTGCCTGAACTTTGGCTGCAACAATGTATTTTCTTCCAACTATACTGCTTATAGCAAGCAGCATATAGTTTGTTCTGCCTCTCCCGCCTGCAACAGCCAAGTCTGCGAAATGGCATGTAAGTGTTTTGTTGTGGTCGACGACAAACATGAATCGTCCTATCAATTCTTCATTTCTCTTCATTAGGTTGGATATCTCTTGCGTTGGTGGCAAGCTTGTACCCGTTAACATTGAAAATGTTTGTTTCAGTTTGCATATGGAACTATAAAGCTTGCTCTACCGTTGCTATTCAGTCCGTGGGACTGAGTAGTTGCTTATCTCTCTTCCATGGGCATCAATATATACTGAGATTTCAGTGTTGTATATGCATGTTAAGTAGCTTGTTCACAAAAGGAACAAAAGGGAAGATAAACCACAAACTCATCTAGACGAAACGCTGCTAGTGAGATTTCAATGTTTTATATGCTTCTTCGTACTCCTTAATCGAAGTAAATATTCTGCTATGCATGACACATGGGAAATAAAAACATTGTGTCCACTTTGTAAAAACAAAACAAAAACATTCAAACTATAAAAATATGGCGACTTCCATTCTGATGTCCATGGCTGGCTGCTAGTGAGATTTCAATGTTTTATATGCTTCTTCGTACTCCTTAATGGAAGTAAATATTCTGCTATGCATGACACATGGGAAATAAAACATGGTGTCCACTTTGTAAAGACAAAACAAAACATTCAAACTATAACAATATGGCGATTTCCAGTCTGATGTCCATGGCTGGCACCGGCATGGTGCTCTAATGCGAAGACGGTTGAGGCCAGACATGGAAATCAATCATCTGTAGAGCGACACAAATGGGGGAAAAAACACTCTGACTTATGTAAAAACGAAAATGCATCTCCTACAAATATGGGCACTGTTACTCAAACCATTTATTGAGACAAAACGACCGGAAAAAAAACTACTGACCTAAATAAGCACATAATTGTTAGCAGCTGCAGAGATTGGATATCTCTGCTGCCGCTAAACTAAATGGTCCTGGAGCAGCAAGTCAAAGGCATGCCATAGGACAGAGGGAAAGATCCTGCTATGCACAATAGAAAGAAAATGCTCCCCTCTGGTCCTTATTAAATGTCGCTGATTTGTACTTAATCCGACACTTAATATTGATCGGACGGAGTAGCATTTTTACTGGAATAGAGTTAAGAACCAAGATGTAAAAAATATAAACTGCAAACAAACACATTTAGGCTACTATTTTCCATGCTACTTTCTACCTTTGATCATCCCAAAGAATCAGCATGCCTAAAGGTCGCAGAGAGTGTCCATTCTATGTTGAACTGCCACACCACAATATACATTGAGGCAGAGTACTTGAGACAAAGAACATACCTACCCCGTCTGCAATCACTTCACTGCCATCAATAACTAAATGGTGGGCATTTTTCAGGCAAAAGTTGGAGTAAAGTATTTAACATTCTAGAGTTTAAATATCCTAGAATGCAATAGGAAACCAGACTGATACAATTCCTCGTGAAGTAGGCAACTACTTACTGTCGCCACCAAGTTTCTCTTGCATGCTCATGTAGAGAGGACCAACTCTACGGCGGATGCACTAGATGGTCTGGCCATACCATGCTGTCAGCAACATTTACTCTCCCAAACTGGCACGGTAAATTTGGCATTAGTTGGCAATGTGGTAGGAACTTCTTTCTTGACTAATTATCCTTAAGATGGGCCAACTGATGTGGATTGGCTGGCCTGAGAGGATCATCCGAGAGAATCAACCTGGTAGCGAGGAAACATATATTAGTATGTTGCAAGCAGCTAGAAGTGAGCAGTAATTTTGAGAGTATTGTAAGAAGTAGTACAAATTTAAATTGCAGCAGTAGTTTTGAGTGCATCAATTGCATATAGTGTGCAGTTTACCCAGAATATTGCAAGCAACTGGAATAGGAATTCCATCAATAAATTTCAGTGTTTGACTACTGAAATATTAGCCAAATTGGTTAATCCTCTTCGTAATATATTTACGAAGTCAAATCTACTGTAACTTTAATTGCAAAAGATTGGTAGGCTGAGCTTTAAGGTGAGGAGGCTCCTCAGTACATACGTGGGTACACATAAGTACATGAATACAGAATATGGACAACTGGACTAAAACAATTGATTGCCTTCACCTACCATTTTCCTGGAAGAATATACACTACAAAAAACTGAAATTTGGTAAAGTATGAGAAACCTTGAGAAAGTCTTGAATGAGCCTTTGCCACCAGTGCCACCATGATGTGTAGCAACCACCAAGTGTCGTGACTTTGTCCATGTGGATTACCCTAACAGACTCGGCTACGCCAAACCTCCTCATGACCATGACCATGGAGCCAGGCGATAGAGGCCCACAACAAAGAGCAGGAGGCCGTAGATGTAGAACATAGGCAACACGGCTAGGTAGACATTGTCACAAGAAGGTCAGGCCTCGAAGGTACGAAGAGCTCAACCATGGCTATATGGTTGTGGTGCATGAGCACAACACTCTTGCTGGTCCCCAAGGAGGGCCATATCCGTTGAGGGGATTGTTGATCACATCAGCATAGAGAGGCGAAAAAAAGGAGCGGCTTCGCCACCCTGGCTTGATCCGTGCATGAACTGAGAACCGTCCACCACAAACATTGGGAAGAAAAATCAAGGCATGGTGGTTGCCGAAGAGAGAGTCTGTAGTGCGCCATAATCTTGTAATTTTCTTTGAGGGTCCTTACTAATCTATGAAATTTGCAATATGAACCCTTACACCTGAAAAAGAGCAGGCGAGTTCAGAACCGGAATTTCGTTTACGTAAACCACATGTACCTCTATTCTTGTAATGTAGCTATAATGTAAATACAACGCTACGAAATAAGCTACACAACTAAACATGATAACATGTGAAAGCGAAACCAGGATAAGGAAAAGGATGTTCAATTACAATTGCTTCCACCATTTAGAGCTTCAGGCCTAAAGCAACACTCATTAGGCAGGGAAATTAACAATTGCTATTTAAAATAACCATAATATAGGCATCCGATCATTTTTGTACCAACAGAAAATAGTGCATAATCAATAGTGCAGCAAATGGACCCAATTTGGCTGATTCACATTTTCGTAAGGAACATCAACTGAGCATCTCCAATTTGCAAATGGAAAGTTGGAATAGACATCAAGATCTATTGTAGCTAGCTAGCTAATATCCCTATATATGACATCAAGATCTATTGCAGCTAGCTAATATCCCTACATTTGACATCAAGATCTATTGCAAGCTAGCTAGCTTATATACAGAGCATAGAAGGTGTACTACAAGTCTACAACCCTTCGAAAATAGCATTATTGTTACTGACCAATACAACCAAATTTATGAGTTAACTGTAGCAGTATACCTAAAGATTCGGACGTTTACAACCGTAGTCCCTTCATAGTTTCTAGAAAGGAGGACCGAGCCATTTCTAATACTTAAGGTAAGCTTCTACTTATCCTGCAGACTGATGGCAATGCAAACTATATAATTAGCTCCAGCATCTGATTGCAGAATCTCAGAACGCACACACCAAATGAGAAATCTGATAATTCTCTGATTGAGTTCTTGTAGGAATAAAAACAAACACTTCTTAGGCACCAAATCACAAAGCAGAGAACCTAATCGTCAGGAAATTCCCATCAGCACATACCTCCTTCCCGCTTCCGGTCCGGCAGGGGCTTCCACGACAGCCTGGGGGAGAGAGAGAGAGAGAGAGAGAGAGAGAGAGAGAGAGAGAGAGAGAGAGAGAGAGAGAGAGAGAGAGAGAGAGAGAGAGAGAGAGAGAGAGAGAGAGAGAGAGAGAGAGAGAGAGAGAGAGGGGAGGGCTCTCGTGCCGGTGAGCGCCACCCCCACGCCAGTACGTCGGCTCCGCCCGACGACCGCGCACACTTGCTCCACTTGAGAGAGAGGGGTGACCACGGGGATGACGCACAGATCGAGAGCCTTGATGATACTGGCATGGCGACAACCACGGCAGCAGAGCTCATATAGGGAAGGGTAAGGCGGTCGGTGGGTGGGTAGAGGAGGCCCTCGATCTTGGAAAGGGAGGTACCGCGCAACCGCCTGGCTCCCGCGGAGACCGCCGCTCGACGCGCCCGCGCCGACTGCACCCCACCAGTAGGTTGCCCCAGCCAAGCTTCGGCCGACCTCGACAACGGCCGACGTTCCCCGCCGCGCATCTATATTGGCGCCGAAGCAGCGCGACGACATGGTCGAGGCGGGGCTCGAGGAGGTGGTCTCCGGGGTCGATGTAGTGGAGCTGGAGCTCTGGGAGGTCGAGGAGGAGGTGCAGGCGATGTAGATGAAGTCGTGCTCGATGGGGAAGAGCAGCCGGAGGTGCGGTGGCGTCGGAGGAACGACCAAACCCATGGTGGGGCTAGGGTTTCGCGGGCCCAAGCGTAGAAGCGCGGCAGAGCAACGTGGTTGCGGGAAACGGGACATGAGGAGGCAAGGAAATAAATCCTATACGACCCGATCTTCAACGACCCGGCGGTAGACCAACTCCTGCATCCTACACGTAGCAAAGCATGTGGGGATTTGTGTGCATGTATGCTGCGGTGTTCAGATGAGCGGCACCAGAGTTGGTCTACCCAGCGGGTCGCATGATTTGGGTCGTATAAGATTTATTTCCCCGCGAAGGAGCCGCGGCGCTGTGCGTTGGCAGTTTGGCACCGAACGTGGCCCGGAGCAGGGCACCGGCCCGCCGCCCGGAGATGAAAGAGATGAGATGGGAGAGGTGGGGAAGGGGGCAAAATGGCTTGCCGCAGCGGTGGAAATTTGGATTTTTCACTGTGGAATCTGGGCGCGGCTTTGACCACATACATCAGTACTACAGCTACACATAAAATCCCACAACACAAACACTACGAAGGAAGGCAAAGAAAATCGTATACGTGCTGGCATAAGATAGACTTCCAGTTTCACTGTAAAGTCTTATGGAACACTCAAAACGCACACAGAAGAACCAAATCAATTAGTAAAACACGTGTCTCACCCTCATTAATTCTTAAAGAGCCTCAAAATTAGGAGAAAAAAGATGTTTGTTAAGGTTTAATATAGTAGTGATATATTAATTGTATAACTCAAAAATACCATTGGAAAATATAAAATCTAATCTTTTTTTTATTGTAATAGATACTTCATATTAAGTCGGTCGAATCGACGACATAGGGACACAGGCAGGACTTATAAAGTACCGAAAAAGAACTTTATGTTTATTCTAAGCCAAACCTTTTCATTTCGGTGTTTGCGTGTGCTTCGGCCACGTTTAGAATTTGAAGAAGAGGCCCAGCGCAGACTTCGGCGCCAAAACACCTCTGCAGGCTGCAGCTCCCTTGCTCTGCCCTCTCTCGCGCGAACCATTGAACACTCCAAAATAAGATCGCCATTTTTGCAAGAAACCCCGAAAATTTGGAACGAGAAAAAGAAGAGAAAACAGAGTGGGGAACGACCACAGCTTGGCGATGGATTAGACACAGCCGAGCAAAAGAAAAGATCCAATATCGATGTCGATGGAGCCTCGAAATGGTTCTTCAGACAAATGTAGGAATGGGGTTCATTGATTTCCACTCTCCTTTTCTGTTCCTACACGCCATAGAATTGATCTCTCGATCGGTCGATCGACAGCAGCAGCGGTCGGCGCCATGTCGAATAAGAGCGGTGGCGGCAAGTTGTCACGGCGGAGCAGCGATGATCTGGTGTCCCCGAGAAGCGTCCTCGACAGATGCACGACGACGACGGACAATAGCTGCACGGCGGGGACGTCGACGACGACGACGGGTGTTGTCGCGGAACCGTCCACGCCAAAGTCACCGCAAGGCGATGAGCCACCGAGCCAGTGGAAGGGAGCGATGGAGGCGTGGCGGGCAAGGACGAAGCGCCGCCTGGCCTCCGGCATGAGTTTCGGCATCCGCGGCGGCGGCAGCGGCAAGTGGCGGTGGCCGACCGCGGGGCATGTGAACGTCGAGCAGCACGATCTGTGCACGCTGAGGCTGTCCTTCCGGACCTTCTCCCTCTCGGAGCTCAAGAAGGCCACCCGCAACTTCAGCAAGGATAACGTGGTGGGCAGGGGCGGGCACGCCAAGGTGTACCGCGGCGTCCTCGCCGACGGGCAGCTCGTGGCCGTGAAGAAGCTGCTGCCGGCGCCGGAGAAGAAGGACCGCGTGGAGAGCTTCCTGTCGGAGCTGGGGCACGCGGTGAACGTGCGCCACCCGAACGTGGCCAGGCTCGTCGGCGTCGGGTTGGAGGGCGGCGAGCACCTGGTGTTCCCGTTCTCCCGCCTGGGGTGCCTCTCGCGCAGGCTCCACGGGCACGGCGGCGCTGGCGAGGAGGAGGGGGCCATGCCGTGGGAGGCCAGGTACAGGGTGGCCCTGGGTGCGGCCTGCGGGCTGGAGTACCTCCACGAGCGGTGCGCCAGGAGGATCGTGCACCGGGATGTCAAACCCGACAACATCCTGCTCAAAGACGACTACGAGCCTCTGGTTAGTTAGCACCCGTCCTAGCTGAATTGGCAATCGGCTGTCTTGATCTGAGAAGGTGAAGAGTGCAAAATTTTGTGAGCTGCAGTTACCCAACATATTTTCGTGTTGAATTTGGCTGTGATTCCATTCTTCAGATATGTGATTTTGGGCTTGCGAAGTGGCTGCCGGCCAAGATGACGCACTACCAAGTAACCACCTTCGAAGGAACATTTGGGTCGGTCGGTCAGTTCGTCTCTTTCTCACAAACACGCCATGTTTAATCTAATCATAGTCAGTTTATTTGCCTTTTGTGAGTTACATTAATATAAGATGTTATTAATTAAAATCAATATAGTTGCAGTTAGTTATCATAGTAACATAGTATTAATTACGGAAAGGAGAAGGAAGTACTGCATGTAGTCTTATTTAATCGACGTGGGTCTACCCACTCGATACGGTAGCTTTGGCTCCCCTCCGCGTCGATTTAATCCGACCGGAAGGAGTACCAAGTAAAAAAGAATGAAGCCTATCGACTCATGACGGTGGAACAATGTACAGTTATGTGCCGCCCGAGTACACGACGGACGGCATCTTCAACGAGAAGACGGATGTGTATGCCTACGGTGTCGTGCTGCTCGAGCTCCTCACCGGCCGTCGCGCCATCGAGGGTAGAACCCTAAGCCTCGTCACTTGGGTTTGTCTTAGCTCTTCACCTACGTACCTAATTCCCTTAATGTTGGCACATGACCTTAGTTAGCTATTGTCTTGACTTTGAACTCTTGATGTATCTCCGATAGGTACGGCAATTCCTCGGCAACAAGGATGATTCTCTTAAGATGGTTGACCCTGCCTTGGGTGGTCGATATGATGTGGAGCAGCTCGGCCATGTCACCCATGCGGCTGAACTATGCATCCACAACTCCCCCACCCAGAGGCCCCAAATGAGCCAGGTACTCTTCTAGCTACCATACGGTGCATACTCCTCGATCCCCTTGTCTAAATGTATCCACTTTCACATTTTACTTTATGTTTGGAGTAATAATATGAACTCTTAGTTGCATCTACAAATTTAATTTCAAAAGAATATTGTAAAGCCAAGTCTTCAAGTTTCCAACTATTCAGGTCGTAAGAATACTCCGAGGAGAGGAGGAGACACACCAAAGACTCGTGGTGCACCAGAAAGCCAGCAATAACCGATCCGCCAATCCCCATGAAATAGATGGCTATGATGTACCCACGCCAAGAAGGTATCAGGATGACCTGAGTCGCCACAAGGCTCTAGCCTTTGACTTCTAGGGACGTGGCTATACTTAAACTCGTCTAGATTGTACATTAATTACTTATACATAAATATGAATTCTATGAGTCACGCGGTGTATACGTAGTCAGAATTACCAACATTACTACTGACACAAAGTCATGCGGCGCCATATCCTAGTTTCACCATGACGCGCCATCTCCACTCTCCCTCTGTCTCTCATACTTACACACACTCACACACGCATATGGGTGACAACATGCTATCACCGGGATTGATTATTTCATTTTCACTGTCGGCTACGTTGCGATGCGATTTTTCAATAAGATCTTATGTTGATATATTTTGATGATAGTTTTATTAATAATTGCCAATTATAGTCACTTGCTACCTGGTTATTTACATGTTACAACCAAATTGGTTGCAGACTATAGTAACATGGTTACTAGGTTACTGGTCGAGTGTCACCCTCAACCAATATAAGAAATATACGATAACTCACCTATGCTAGATGTCAAAAAAAAAAAAACACTGGAATACCTGTTGTTAGCTAGCTATGAGACCTACGTACCTGTTGTTAGATGTCATATGTTAACACTGGAATACTCACTTCCTTCTTCATAACATTGTGATGCCTAAAAACACGTAAATCGGTACTGGATAATTGTACATTATCATGGTTGTTGTAATTGTTTGTTGCTAACATGTCATCCAATCTCAGGACTTTATACGTAGTAAGTTTTACATGATCAATGGCAAAACAATTAAGAGACCAACAAGCTTAGAAAGTTACAGAAAATCAGTCCCTATGCTAGTTGGATTAAAGTCAACGGTGACCAATAAACATGTGAAACGTGGTGATCAAGATTGGACTTACTACTCCATCTGTTCCAAATTATGTGGCTCAACTTTGTTTAAATACACATATATTTACCCATATAAACCCGTTGCTTGGGATGGGATCATGAAAACTCGTGTTGCCCATAAGCAAAACAGCTGCGGCGGATGCAAGGATGATCGACCTCTGTCCTCTCCTATTAAGACACAATCTGTGCTGCCTCTTCCATGCATGCCGCACGCCATGAATGCGTCGCTCTGGCTCTGGTGCCGTTTGGTTCGTCGCCCTGCCCTGATCACGGAGCTCCTACGTACGTTCAGCCGTTCAGGCCTGACTGCTACAGCTCCATTCAATGGCATCGTTCAGAGGATCGGGGAGGGGCATGCATTGCAGTTTCAGTACAAACCACGCCTGACTCGCCACGAAACCTGGGCTCCTCAGGGTTCATGTTCGCTCGATCTTCAATTAACTCCCACACCTACAAACCAGAGGAGGAGGAGCTCAGAGGCCGTTTCGGCACGGACCAGACCTGGCCGGCCAAGAAACACAGAGCCGCAAACCGAGCTGCCTAGGTGAAAACAAGCAATGTTTCGTATCATCAGCACGAACTCCTACATGGGATGGGAACAGTGGCGGCTACGTATCGCATGTCCTCCGGGAGCTATTCCGCCATTAAGATGATGTCCCTTTTGTAACCTACCTCGAGGACAAGTATTTACGCGCGTGTGCTCCCCGGCGGCATCGCCAAACACAGCAAAAAGTACACAACCTGCAGAAGTGCAGAGATCATCGAGGGTTATACGAAATATCGATTGGTTTCGCTCACGGTACACTGTTACAGTTACGGTTTATATCTATCAACAAGGTGTAGTGTCTCTAGCGATATGGGAGAGGTTATGCATGTGAAAATAGCGAAATCCCGTTTTCAAGTACTGTAGTAAATATGCAGTTTGGGTATGCAGTGCCCGCACATTGTACTCACATTTGTGTTCTACTTCTATGCATTGGATTCCTGACTCGTTGGATGTCTTTCGTGTTTGGATTAACAATAGTGCCGCCATAGCTTATAAAATTGCACGTGCTACAGCGCGCGTGGTGGATACCGTGGAATGTTTTCTTGTCATTTGTCACAGCTCCCATGGAAGTATCAGTGACACTTGGAGTTTATTGAAGCCGAGCTACAGACTATGCAATCTAGGGCAGGACCTAGGAAAAGGGTGATCCATGATGCTCTCCCAATCGTTGCCCGATACGACATTAGGGTAAAGCAGAGACAAGTATAATCCACCTTTTTGTATCTCTTGTTCCAGCTTATCATTATCACGGGCAAGCAACCAAGTAGCAAGCCACAACTAGACAAGAGCACATAAAAATGCATGAGTTTTGAGACTAGCCCTTAGTAAGCAAGAGGGGGACAGGAGAAAGAAAACCGACAATTCGGCTCTCGGGTGCATATTCTCACTCCGCAAAAAAAAAATACATATTTCTAACTATTCAAAAAAATAACAAAAAAAAATCGCATGCACATCTCAACAATCTATGTATGTTCCAACAGTTTCGTGAGAAAATAATATTTTTATGGTCGATGTAAAAAGACAAAACATGTCTCATAAAAGCTTTTTTAGCACCGTTAAGTCAATTTTTCATGCAAAGACATCATGCGCACGTAGCATTGAAGACGTACACGTGATATTTTCGATTGAAAGTTTTTGACATTTCAAAATGTATGAAATATTCTTTTTAAACTAAAGAGAGCATAGGCACCTAAGAACCAAAACATCACTTCCCAAGAAAACATAGAATTAAGGGGCGCTCCAATATTCAAGATGCGTGTGCTCATCCCCCCCCCCCCCCCTCTCTCCTCTCGGGAGTGAACAGTAGTTTGAGAGGCTTCTCGAGAAAACCGGGCCGACCCCGAGCTCTCTCCGGCGGCGCTGTCGGCCGGAGATGGCAAAGGGAAGGCGCCGGAGTAGTAGGTAGGTGTAGCCTTAGGGTTTTCGGCGATCTGCCGGTAGTATGGAGTAGGGCACAAGATCTCTGGGATCAGATCTGGTGCATCCTGGATGGGTGGTGCTTCCTCGTCGAGCTCCGGCTGCTGGAGACGGCGAGCTCCCTCACCTCAGGGATCTCCACAAATAAGATCCTCTACTGCTGCTTCATGATCTCTCGTGTGCTACTGCAGTGGTTTCCTCCTCTGGCCGGCCATGGAGGCGAGGGGAAGAGGAAATCGACTGCTACCTCGACGAGATCTGGAGACAGCCGGGGGTCATCTTCTTCCCTAGCGTCTCGGCGCGGCGCCAGGCAATCGCTTACGAGATCATTCGCTATGCTCCAAAGGTGGGAGATGGTGGAGATCTCCGTTGCTGCGAGGCCCCTTCCAAATAAGCGTCTCCATCTTCGTCGATGCTGCTCAAGGTGGAGAGTTTCTCGGCTGCAATTTACCCTGGCCTGTCGTGGTGCGAGGAGGGAAGCTACAGCGGAGCGGCGACACCCCAAGATCTGCATCGACATATGCCTGTGAGGTGCTACGGAGTGACTCTGCCAGGGCTCCGTCAAGCTGCTATTGTGAGCGCTCAAACTAGACGCCATCGACTTCATCTCTGCTTGCCTCCCAGGTTCGTGGCAGAAATTGGTCTAATGGTGGGATGTTCTTCCTGCCGTCGTGTCGTCGTGGTTTTGTTGTTCTGCTTCAGCAGCTCCGGAGATCAAGAACCTTTTCTTCTTGGAGCAACTCCTCTGCGTCCAGGAATTGGGCGCCGAAATATTTTACCAAGATGGTCGCTTCAACGCCGGTACGCTCCGGCAGATTATCAACCTCCATCCGGAGGCCCTTCTTCACCGTAGGCGCCGAGAGCTTTGCCAGGCCGAAGGCAAGTGGTCTTGTCCCCGCAGTCGTCCATGGTTGCAGCGCGCTGCGGTTTTTGCTCCGTGGAGAAGAGGGAGGACTAAATTGCAATGTTAAATCTTTTAGCAAGGTCTTTTCTACATTTGCTGGGGACCATGTGTGTTTTCCTCATTTCTTGGGGTCCTTTGTAACAAATTTGTACCTCCACTGTTGACTTGATGAAAGGTTCGAAGCCCTTCTAGGGCGCTCCTCTGTTCAAAAAAAAAAAATTCAAGATACGAATATATGCAAGGCATTGAGGTACTCATGCATGTTTGGTCTTCTCCAAATTTGAAGGATTATGATAGAGACATGATTGAAAAAACGGGTATAAGAATAGGAGGATCAACATGTAAGTTAACTAAAATATTTGAATATCTTGTGAACAACATCTAGCCCTTCACATCTCACCTAAATTCATAGGAAAACTACAAAATCGTTTGAAACAGCGACAGAAGCTCTGTCCCAATCTATTAAGTAAGAAAGAGTTTGACAAGACGTTTAAATAAAGAAAATAACGACCCCACCTACTCTCTCGGCATGATTTCACTCAACAGTTTTGCACCCACGGTTACGAAGGATTTTACTTTATTTTTTTTATCTTGGATAAGAGTGCCAAAGGCATGCCATAATTATTGTGGAAGACACACACATTTTGCACATTCCGAATTTCCCATGACATGAGTAAGGTGAGGGAATCTATCTGGCGTTTCGTACCACCAACTCTTGATAGTAGGCGCTGACCATTGTTGAAGGCCCAATCAATCATTGATGAAGCCCTACAACCTAATTTTGAAATAAAGTTGACCAAGAGATGTATGGCCTATTCCAAATCTCCGTTGCAAAGTGAGCATTAACCATACTTTGGCCGCCATCTCTTTTCCAAGCGATGGACCATCCATAATCTAATTTGGATTGCAAGCTATGGAAGGGAACTTGATTTTTTGAGAATCCCAAATCTTACAAATCATTCTATTTAGTTGTATAGTTACCAAAAATTGTCTAAGGCTGCATGAGTTATAAGGGCACGTAATGTTATACTTCTCTTAGAGATGCCACGTCAGATTTTTGCTTAGTTGGAGGAGACAGAATGAAAAGAGAGAAGGTTGTCTTCTCTTAGCTAAGGGATCATCTCTTAGGAAATACGAGAAGACTATTTTCTCCATTGTATCTTTTTTTTTTGAGAAATATGCTGCGCTTTATTATAAACTGGCAGAGTCAGAAGCCAAACAGTCTACAATAGCCCCTGGTGGCACACCAACCCAGGTTTGACATAACTTATTAACGCAGCCTAATTTAGCTAAATAGTGCGCGACGCCATTACACACACGCACTTCAGCTTCAGCGAAATCCTGGAGCATCAGCTTAACATCTTCCACAAGTTGCCCACGAAGAGATCGGTCCCTCTCCCTGCAATGCAGCTTGGACACCACCGCCGCGCAGTCCGTCTCCAGCAGCACCTTCTCCAAGCCCAGTTCATTTGCAACTTCCAAACCCCGCCGACAAGCTAACAGCTCGGCTTGTTCCGGGTTGATCACAAACGGGAAAAAACGGCAAGCTCCCGGTAGGAAGACGCCATGGTGATCTCGTAGGACCACGCCGCCACCACCATGACCTGAATCCTGATTAAACGCGCCATCAGCATTGATTTTAGTCCAGCCCAGCGTAGGTGGAAGCCAGTGCTCCACACGTCCCGCCGAACGGACCGGAGCAGCAGGTCGGGAGTTAGCCCACTCTCTAGTAGATAGAAAGATCTCCTGGCAGTGTAGTCGGGGTCTTCTATCTGGGCAGCCTCCCTCGCTTCATTGCGCGCAAGCCATAGCTGGTAAATTGTCATCAGCATCAAGCAAAGCTCCCCATCATCCAGACGCCCAAACTGCTCAAGCAACCAGGCTTGAAGATGCCGTTGAGATACAATATGAACCGGAGGTGGCTCCAGGCACTTTCCCGTTTGAGAGCCGGTCCCAAACACATGCAGAATGCGGGCACCTCCAGAATCTGTGCACCAGCGACTCTTCACGAAGGCAGATCACGCATTTCACTCCTGGCTTGATGTTTCGACGTTGTAGTTCCGAGCCCACCGCCAAGCCATTCCTAGCCAGGCGCCAATTATGCACCTTAACTTTCCCCGGGACCTCTGCTGACCAGAGAGCTAGCCAACCCCTATGCTCGGCACTAGACAGAGAGGAACTTGGTCTCCCCGCTCGAAGAGAGTTGAGCTGTGTTTTTAAGTGATATGCCGAGCGCACACTGAACATCCCATTCTTGGTGTAGTTCCATGCAATACAGTCATCTGTTCCGGCCCTTCCAATGGGAATTTTCAGAATATCACTAACATCAACTTCAAAAAACGTAGCTCGCACAATTTGCTCGTTCCACCCCTGCCCGTCTGGTAGCAAAAGTTCCTCCACTGTCTGAACATTAGCATCTGGAAGGTGTCCCAGTGGACGTTGAGTGCTTGATCTTGGAATCCAGTTGTCATCCCACACAGAAATATTCCTTCCGTTTCCTACCCTCCAGATAAGACCTTCTTTCAACAATTCTCTTCCATGCATGATACTCTTCCACGTGTATGAAGTACTCTAGGGGCAATTCGCTTTTAGGGAACTGCTCTTTGGGAAGTATCTCGCCTGGAGAACCCTGGCACATAGGGAGCTCGGGTTTGTCACCAACCTCCAGGCCTGTTTTGCAAGCAGAGCTTGGTTAAAATCAACATAGTTTATGAACCCCATCCCGCCCTTGCTCTTTGCCACACACATTTTATCCCAGCCCACCCAGTGTACTTTTCGTTGCCCATCAGATCCTCCCCACCAGAATCGAGAGTCAATAGATTTGAGTTTTTCACACATGGACTTGGAAAGTTGGAAGCAACCCATTGGATATGTAGCAACTGACTGCAGTACCGATTTCACCAGGATTTCCTTCCCTTTCTTTGACAAGCCCTGACCCTTCCAGCAACTAATTTTAGACCATTTCCTCTCTGGCAAGTGCCGAAATGCACCATCCTTGGATCTACCAACCTGTGTCGGAAGTCCCAGGTACTTTTCAGATAACGCTTCACAAGAAATACAAATTGCATTTTTCAACACTTCCTTGACTTCATCTGAGCATCCCTTCCCAAAGAAGATAGAAGATTTCTGCAAGTTCACACGCTGCCCAGAACAAGTCTCATACTTCTGAAGCACACTCTTCAGGGCCGACATATTCGCTGAATTTGCCTCCAAGAAAACAACACTGTCGTCCGCGAAAAGCAAATGAATGATGGTAGGCCCCGATGACCCAAAGCCCACACCATCCAGGAGCCGCTCCTGTTGTGCCTGTCGGAGGAGAGCTGAGAAACCCTCAACACAGAAAAGAAATAAATAAGGTGACAACGGGTCCCCCTGCCGTAGGCCCCTCGTGGGAGTGAAAACATCCGAGACACCACCATTCAGCTTGACAGAGAAAGACACCGAACTAACACATCGCATGATCATACTGACGCAACTCGGTGCAAACCCCATTTTCAACATCATCTGTTCCAGGAAAACCCACTCAACTCTGTCGTAGGCCTTCATCATATCGAGTTTCACCGCACATAAAGGCTTCTTCCTCCTCCTCTTCCTGATAGCATGCACACACTCATACGCAATAAACACATTGTAAGTGATAAGCCGACCTGGGACAAAAGCACTCTGTTCCTGGGAGATCAAAAGCACTCCATTGTATCACATATGTCTTTTCTTAGCAACAAATTTTCTACCAAAATTTAATTATTAATATTTATTATTAGAGATGGCTGCAAGAGATAATGCATTTTATAAATTATATCTAATATCTTCTCTAGCTGATGTGGTGGGGTAAGGGAAGGAATGCCTTCACTACCATTGCACATGCCCTAAATGCACATTCAAGTAATTAAGATGCAATTTTTGGTGACTCGTACTTGCAAACTTGACGCAACCATAAATTAGTAAAGTTCGAGTTGATCCATTTCGTTATGTTGAAAACCAAGGCAAAGAAAAAGGAAAGATAACAATATTATTTTCCCTTTTTGCAGACCGCTATCTTTATTGCAGTCATAATACAACCCATTGATTACATAAAGTGGATAGAAAGATCAACCAGCGAAAAAAGGTCTAAAATTAAACAACATGAAAAAATACAAATAATAATCATGACAACATGTTCGATTTGTAGTCTAGAAGTATCGGTAAATATGGTTGCCTTAGTCATATATGACATACCTCTGTTTAGATATTTGTTATGGCGTACGCTTTATAGAACTTCACCATAAATATGTATACATTGAATAATTATACAATTACTAGAGAATAAATCTTTGTAATAAAATACAATTTAATTTAGAACAATGCAAGTTTATTTGAATATATGTATTACTTATGTATATTATAAAGCATAACTATGGGATTAGTTATGCTAAATAAATAAATAAAATTTGTATGTGTTAATACTCTAAAAACTTTTTAAATGTACAAAAGTTTAGTATAAACTGTAACTAATGGCAGCAGATGACTTCGGCACACAAAAGTATTCCAATAGGTGTTACTAGATCATCTTTTTTCTTCTGTTTTAAGAATATTTGACAGGTTCCTAAATGTTGTTGGGATATCATCTCAAACTTTCTGTATGGCATACAGCCAGAGTTTGTGTACTATAAGTTCTTTAGCGCAGCCACTAGGACAAGAGGTTACGTACATAGCATTGCAATTGATATCATACTAGGAGGCCTAACACCGCGCCCTTCGTAAAAAAAAAGTTTGGAGTGCATGGTCAATGTCATGTGGTTTCGCTCAATATTTGATGGTTTTCAGGCTCGTATTAGTTTCAGTTATGGTGCCCGCATTAATCGTGTAGCAATCGCTGGCTTGTGAGGCCTTTGCCGGCTACTCCCGCGCGCTTTCCTGGGCATAGGATCCTGGGTGTGAGCGAGCATAATCCATCCGTTTTAAATAATTTATCCATGTACGTGGACTGACTAGTGTAAATGCCAAGTGTGAATTCTGTACATGAGGCGTACTATTCTCCTTCTTATGGCAATTTCCCATTAGGGCATCTCCAGCGTGTAAGGGTACATTGCCCCTATGTGTGGTTTTGGTAATTAATGACAACCCCTATGGACTAATGTTTTCATTGAGTTTATATGAAGGAATATTCCATAGGTACTACTTGTTCTCCATGTGTTGGATTCAAGTATGGATGCCATAAAGATAAAGGTATACCTTGTGTATTGGCATCAAGATCATCGGTTTGAAGATACATATGTGATATGATCAAGAAGAAGAAATGAAGATGGAGTTCTTATGTGGAACTCAATATTAGCCATGCTCTATCTTATGAGAGTATGAGAAGGTACAAGGTTAAGTCGGGCAAGTTCAAGATGAGCATCTCAAGTGGATCACATGCTTGAAGCTTGCCGTCCATTTGGTGAGAATGGACATGTGAAGATGTGCATCAATAGAGCTTTCCCATCATGGTGTATGGGGGAGCATTTGTGAGTCTTCACGAAGCGACGATGATCAAGTGAGGCATTCCGGCTTGAGTGGAGCTTGAAGAGCTATCATCAAGATCAAGCGGGATGCGCAAGGCAAAGGTATGGCCTTGCTAGGTTTTCCTTTTACCGGTCTCAAGGTGGTTGTTGGGAGACCGGATTATAGGATAGATAGCCGCACTATCAAGAGGGGCTTTCGGTTGGGTAACTTGATCATATCGTCTTAGGGAGCTCAATCCTTTGCATACTTTGCATATCCTTATTGCTTCTTGGTGTTTATCTGTGTGAGCTTCTTGAGCTTGTTGCTAGCTTTACAACAAGTCCAAGTTCATCAAAAACGGAATCCGCATGCATCTTCTATTGCGTTTTCGAGTTTGGACGTCTTCACCGTTTCTTGACGGTGGGAGACTCCCTCTCTAAAATCATCTAAAATGTTCTGAGAGGAGTCTCCATATTTCCAGTTTTTGTTGGGGTTCTATTCGTCGTTATCTTTCCAACAAAATTGGTTTCATGTCAATCGGAGTTCGGGAGCATTAGTTATTAAAGAAAAAGGAAAGATGAGAAAAGAATAAAAAGAGAAAAAGAAAAAGGGGGGAGGGAGCCGGCCGGCCGACCGGCCCAGCAACCGGCCCACCCGGTCCGCGACCGGGTCCGGCACTGGTGCCATCCGGCCTGTGTCCAGTGGCCGCGGGGCCATGACCGGTTGCAGGCCCGGTCCACGACCGGCCTGCCCGGCGCGCCTTCCGGTCCGGCCGGATTCTCCACCGGGCCTCCTTCCCCCGCGCGGCCCACACCGCGGCCGACGCCCCCAGGGCGCCCAGCTGGGCCGCCTCCGCCCCGCACGGCCCACGCGCCCGCGCGCTCCTCGCCTATCCGCCGCCCGGTGCGCGTGCTGCTGCCACCCGGTTGCTGGGCCGGTCCGACCGGGCTGCTGACCGGCCCGGCCGGCCGCTCGTTCCGGCCGGCCGGCTCGGTGACCGGCCGGGCCGTTTTCTGCCCGTTTTTCTGCACGTTTTTTTCTGTCTTTTTCCCCCAACAGTTTTCTTTGGTCCCATGCTATAAATAGCTCTTCTTCCACCTTGAGCAAGTTAGTTATTCCTATTCTCTCTCCTCCATTGTTGCATTTGAAGAACTTGCTCTCCCCTTTGATTCCTCCAACCATTCTTGCTCATTCTTGAGGGATCTAAGAGAGGAGATCTAGATCTACACTTCCACCAATCCATTTCTTCTCTAAGTGAGGGAATCTCTTGGGATCTAGATCTTGGAGTCTTTTGTTGACTTTCCCCATTGTTCTTCCTCTCCAATCTCATTCTAGCATTTGTTGTTTGGGTGGGATTTGAGAGTGAAGGACTTAAACATCTCTAGTGTTCTTGCTTTGCATCATTGCATAGTGTTGAGCTCTCCACCACGATTAGTTCGAGTGAGAGACCGTGAGTTTGTTACTCTTGGAGGGAAACCTCCTAGTTGGCTTGGCGGTTGGTGCTCCGGTGATCTCTTCAAGAAGATTGTGAAGAGGCCCGGGCTTCTCCTTCGTGGAGCTTGTGAAGTGGTTGTGGAGCTTGCCATCTCCGGAGCGGAGGAAAAGCTAACCATAAGGAAAGGGCCATTATCCTTCGTGGGTGTGGTTTGGAGAATAGGGTGAGCATTCGTGGCGCGGGGAATCCTTCGTGGGACCTCCACTCCTCCAAACGTGACGTACCTTGTTGCAAAGCAAGGGAACACGGAATACATCCTCGTCTCCGCGTGCCTCGGTTATTTCTATACCTGAGCTCTCTTTCCTTGTGATAGCCATCGTGCTTGAAGTACATATATCTTGCTATCACTTGTGCTACATATATCTTGTGCCTATCTTGCTTAGCTCTAGTTGCCATTGTCACACTTAGTTGAGCTTAGCATATTTAGGGTTTGTGCTTGTAAACTAAACATTAGTTTAATTCCGCATTCTTACAAGACAAATCCGCAAGAGTTTGTAATTGCCTATTCACCCCCTCCCTCTAGGCGACATCTCGATCTTTCACAGCGGCGCGACGCAAACGGTCGCTGAGCGACCGTTTTCGTCCGCCGTGACCGGAAATGCGTTTTGGGCATGTTCCAGCGGGGGGACGCAAAGTGACCGGGCCGTCCGCGGAGACGCAAACCTGGCCCAAATATGCGCCAGGTTTGCGTCTCCGCGGACGCTCGGCGGTCGCGGAATCTGTCCGCGTTGGGTACATCCGGGCCCGGTCGGCAGTGGCTAGGTAAGCAAAAGATTTTTTCATTACTATTGATTGGCCAAAAGGACCATCTTTACAGAGATGGTTAGTTGAGTTAACCTAAAACTACAACGGCCGTACCTACTTGCCGTCGCGCGGCCTACACCGGCATCGGTTACTCGCAGTCGCGCGCCCTACTACTGGCCGCCGGAAGGGCTGGCGCCGTCGTCGAAGCGGGAGCGCTTCGCGCACTCCGCGCGCCGCGCACGCCGGCGAACGGACATCTCGTCCTGCCGCCTGCGCCGTTCGAGGGCCTCGGCTAGGCTGCTATCCCACAGGGCCACCGCCTGGGCCTCCGCCACCTTGGAAGCCGCCGCCTCCGCCGCCGCCTGGGCCTCCTCCTCCTCCGCCGCCGCCTGGACCGCTGCCGCCGCCCGCGCCTCCTCCTCCGCCTGGACCGCCGCCTGGATCGCCGCCATGTCGGTGACGAAGCGGGCCCTGTCCCTAGCCGCCGTCACCGCTTCGTCCCTGGCGGCGATGGCGGCCTCCAGCTCGCGGTTCTCCTGCTCGACCCGCGCGGGAGAAGGGCCCCTACGCTGGAGCGAGTCCAGGTCGGAGCACATTAACCCCCGCCCATGGCCATCGCATAGCCGTGGGCTTCCTCCTCCGCCAGCCAAGCCCGACGGCGCCGGGCGTCCCCGGCCCGAGGACTCGAAGGACGCGAGCAGAATCCGCTGGTCGCCGGCGCACTCGAAGCGCATGGGCACGGGGACGTCGTCGTCCGCGATGTCGTGGATGACGGCGTCGGCCGGAGGGACCGCGATGGCCGCCCGCGCCTCCGCGAGCTCGGCCCTGGCGTCGGTGAGCTCGGCCATGGCGTTGGCGATCTCCGCCCTGGTCGCCGCGAGGCGCCCTTCCGCGCGCTCTGCCGCCTCCGCCTCCGCGACCTCCGCCTCCGCGACCTCCGCCTCCGCCGCCGCCACCTCCAGGTCCAGCTGCTGCGCCTCAACGCCGGCGGCGGCTACCTCATCCTCCTCCTCCTCCGGGTGGAGCTGGCGGCACATGTGAACAACGTGCTCCCAATTCATGTGGTGGGCCATGGATGGATGGTAGCTTGAGGTGTGCCCGTCGCCCCCGCCGGTGTCCACCATATATAGCCACGGCGGGGCGGGAAACGGCGTTGGCGCGCAGGGCGTTTCCCGCGCGCGCGAAACGCCGGCGAAACTTGCCAATGTATTGGGCCAAGGGCGGGAACGATCATCGTCGCGCGGGAACGGTTAATCGCCGGCGGCAGTCCTCGACGGGACGTAAAACGCCATTAGCGACCTTGACACTATCCCCGGTAAAAAAATGCGTCGAAACCGCTAGAGGTACCCAAGACGCAAACGGTCGCCCTGGGCCACATCGCGTCCGCGGGCCGACGCAAACGGATATTTCGGACGTCCGAAATGCGTCGGCCCGCTGGAGATGCCCTTATCAACTTTTTTTTTTATGGTGTATGTGTTGTGCACGCTTGTTTATATGTATTGGATTCCTGAGTCATTGGATGTCTTTCGTGTTTGGATTAACAGTGGTGCCACTATAAGCTTATAAAACTGCACGTGCTACACCGGCTGGATACCATGGAATGTTTTCTTGTCATCTGTCACAGCTCCCATGGAAGTATCAGTCACACTTGCAGTACATTGGAGGCTAGCAGCAGGCTATTCAATTTAGGGCAGGGTGAAGGAAAAGGTGGCCCATGATACTCTCTCGCGCTTTGCCGCACACGGCATTAGGATAAAGCAGAGACAAGTATAATCCACCTTTTTCTTATCTCTTCTTCCAACCTTTCATTATCAGGGCTAGCATGCAACCAAAGTAGCAAACCACAAACGGACAAGAGCACATGAAAATGCATGAAATTTGAGGTTACAAGTTACTTTAGTATAGTGAGCAGGGATAAAAAAAAATTGAGAACTAAGATGCATTCCAACATTCAAGATAGAAATATATGTGAGGTATTGAGGTTAGAACTCATGTTTGGTCTGCTCCAAATTTGAAGGATAATTTTTCTATCGTAAGATATTTGTCCGGTGTATTAATAAAATGTCTACAAGGTTATCCTCCATTGAAACCGAGATAAACTAATACTTCATGTGTTTAGAATGGGAGGGGTCTATTTGTTAGTTACTTGCAACATTTGAATATCTTGTGATCAACATCCAACCTTTCCCGTCTCACCGAACTTTTGGTAGTACCATTGTTGAAGTGCAAGAGTGTGAAGGCCCGGTCCAATATTTGATAAAGTCTCAAAACCTAATTCTGAAACGATAAGTACAAAGAGACGTGTTAGCGAAGCCAAATCCTAATCTGGACTGGGCTTAAACCACAGTTTGGCCATCCTCTCTTTACAAGCGTCAGTTGTCTATATTCATTTCCCTAAAAAAATGTTATGTATATTTATATCTTCGATTGGAAGCCACCCAAAGTAATTTTCTTATAGAGGGCGCCAAATCTTCAGAAGCATCATATCCATAGTGGCATTGTTATTAAAACTTGCAGTATAGTTACACTAATGTTGCAATCTTGAATACTCATATATGCAACAAAAATAAAATCAAGACAACAGAGAATTAGCAAATCCAGTTTATAAAAAACTGTTTTGATGCTGAATACAAGGACGAAAAATAAGGAAGGATAAAGATACAAGTATGCATCAATTACTACATAAGTTGGTTTTGTTTGGAGCTGCATTTTCTTATTTGACAGAGCTCATTACGCGGTGCACCCGAGGAGGACCGTCAAGTTCCAGTTTGAGCACAGACCAGACCCTTGCCGGCTGGCGCTGGCCGGCCTTGATATGCAGTGTACAAAGATGAGCTGCCTAGGTGAAAACCGGCCTAGCATGTGCCTTGTAATAAGTTGTAACCTAGTACTTCAAAGACAAGTATTTATGCACCTGCCCCGGTCTGTGTGGCCAAACGAAGCAGTAAAGAAACGGCATTGTACCAGCAGGCAACGCCATATCAGGCAAATTTAACAGCAAAACATCGCGCAAGTCTGCCTGTTTACTAGTAAATCATTATACATGTAAGAGCATTTACAGTACTCTAAATTTAAGAGTTCGTGGGATGCCAGGGCGGCGGCCCTGGAAGGTGGACTGCGCGGTTGGCTCTACGGCGGGCAACGTTGTGGTGATGGTGGTCTCACTCTTCGGCCATGAGGATGGCGTGGAGCGGATGGTGGGAGATCCTGGTGTTGGCGGCACTTCGGCTGTGGCAGCTCAGAGATCGTGGTTCGGGAGCCTTCCTAGGGGGAAGCGGGCGGCTGAGTTCTCAGGCGTGGTGGGAGGTTACTTCCGGGCGAAAGCTCAGCGCTGAGGCGCCAATGACGGCGATGCCCGCGGGTGTCGTAACCCTCTTGGAGGCATCGTTATGGGTATCCTCCCCGCGGTACGGCTCCGGGTGAAAACCCTAGACCTCGCGGTCTCGACGACGGCGGCGTAATGCGTTGTTACCCTCTTGAGGGCGTCGTTGTGGAGTCCCGACTCGACTCGGTCCCTTCCAATGTCGTTGCTAGTTTTGGTTTTCCTTGTTCTTTTTTGTTTATCCTTTGATCTGCTTTGTAAGAGGTTTTCCTCTCCACCTTGTATCGGTTCGGCCGTTGCGGCTTTATTTATAAAGCGGGTCGAATGCTTATTTCGAGGAGTACTCTAAATTTAGAATGTACACTGGAGTACATGGTGTATGCATCTGAATTTAGAGATGGAAGTAGGATGATGTACAAGTCTCACTTTTATTTTATTGTTTTTAGTGTAAAATTAAGTTTTAACATTTATTTACACTAGAAATAATAAAATACAAACTATAAGTGAGATTTAGACGGGATCTCACTTAGACATCATACATTTGATTTATGATTTCTAATTTCGGATGGATTACATATTACAGTCGTATGCTCGTGTCTTTGATTTGTCATACCACCATGGAAAGTATCATCCACTATTGGAGTGGTCCATTAACGAAGGGGTGGGGGGCGTTGATAGCCATTTTACTTGTTTTGCTTGTGAGGATGAGAACATATAGGGTTGCAAGTTTTTGTATGCATGTGGGGGCGGCAGCACATGAGAAGTTCAGAGTCTTACCTCTCAGGGTGAAAACTCAAGGTCCGGCATTCACTGGTTGTGCCTGGCAATGTTCTTGTTGGAGGCATTGTTTTGAGAGTGGGGACTATCTTCAGGGTGAAAACCTAAGACCTTTGGTCCGGCGACGACGGCGCTGGTGCACTGTTCCCTTCTTGGAGTCTTCGCTTTTGGAGAGTCTGTACTTCAGGTGTTGTCACGGTGGTGGTTGTATTGCTGTTGCTAGGTCTAGAATGCTGTAGCGGGACTTTTATTTCTTAGTTTTTTTTTTACTTTGTTTTTAGCTGTGTGCATCCGTACTGCCATTAGGGTGGGGCGTTGTTGCAGAGGCTGGGTGTAATTGGTATCTTTTGATATTAATATATTCCCTTTATAAAAAAAGGGTTGCAAGTTTTTGTGTTTGTGTGTGAGGATCGATGGTTGGGGTCCCCATCGCCAACTACGTACAACAGCCGTCACTGCTCCTGGTTATCGCCGGCCACCGCCGCCACCTACTGCTATACCCCGCTGTTGTGAGGCAAAAGAGGGAGAGTACAGGGAGAGAAAAGGACCGCTACCTGTTACCTCGGTCGCCACCGCCACCGGCTACCATGCCATTCCTTTCGTCGGCTTCTGTTGTTTCCTACCACCAAGAGACATGCAAGGGATATGACGGGGAGAGAGGAGGGACACCGGGGAAAGAGGGGAGATGGCGCACTCATCTCGTTCCTCACCGCCAGCAGACCTCTCACCGTCGGAATCGACGATTCCAATCGGTTCTACGTAGCCATTGAGCACGAGAGTGCTTCAAACCACTCGTTGAGCTCCTTAGCAGGCCTTTCGGTGTCGTCACAGCCTTGTCTCGCCGTGTATCCTTGCCCAACAAAAGAAGCTCGTTGACCATCCTTCGCTGATGCGATGTCATGCTGCACCGCCTATTCTAGCCACGACATATGTGCAGTCTATAATAGTTGAACAAGACATGTTGCTTCGCTCCAAGCTTCAAGTTTATCTCATGTGGGTTGAGAGTTTTTTTGGTGAGGGCGAGGGCTGCTCTTGGAAGGTCAAGATTTGCACCTGAAGACCCTCTTCCGGCCAAACTCAATGTTGATTCAGCAAACATTCGGAAGAAGGCCCCTATGGTGGTTTCTCCTCTCGACTCAGGCCATGCCCATTGTCGTAGGCTCAATTATCAGTTGCCTTTGAGAGCGAGGGCATTTCTGGACTCATGCCTCCTGAGATGTTGACCATGCCCGAGTTGCATGATGTGTCTAGGGAGTCAGCTCCTCGTATGTCGATGGTGCTTCTGGAGGTGGACTTGTTTGGGTAATCGATTCCTCGACGATGGCTTCAATGCCACCACCTTTGGATCACAGCTAGCCGCTAACTTTGTTTACTATGGGGCCCTCTTTGCGAAGGAGCTCTGCGACTTACTCATCAGTATGGGGTGGCTAGCCTTGGATCTGGTTGGAAGATTGCTTTCCTCCTGATTGGACAGATGCGTGGAGCAAAAGCAAAAAAAAAAAAAAGTGGCGCCACAAGGAAGGTTTTTGTTCCTTCTTAGTGATGGTTCTGAACTTTTCAAATTATTGTGTCAAAGATTTTTGTTCATGTGTTTGCGTGGAGTTTTTCTTTTGGCGATGTGGTATATGTTGTTGTAAAGGTTTTCGTCCAATTTAGATTGAGCCATAACTTTTGGCCTCGTTTCATCAAGAAAAAGAAATCAGTGGCGAAAGCTGAGCTGCTTACGTGAAACCCAGCAGTGTACCGGCAGTCCTGTGTACAATACTACACAGCGATGCGTCCTCCTCCTCAGTTAAGCTTTTGTTCTAGCTAGCACGTGCCGTTGTAACCTAGTGCTCTGAAGACTAATATTTATGCACCATGTCCCCGTCTGTGTGGCCAAACGAAGTAAAAAAGGAAACGGCCGTGTACCAGCAGGCGCGGCCATATCAGGAAAACTGAAGAGCAAAGCAGCGCGCATGTCTACCTGTTCACTGAATACTCGTAGCTGTATTTACAGTCAATTTACACTATAGTCTATGTATTTTTATTTACTTTGGATTTGGATTTAATCAAAATAAAATTTTATAGTTAATCAAGAATTTTTTAAAAAATTAACGATTAAAATATTTTCTCTGATTTATATTAGTTGACTTAATTTTGCCTATACAAAAATGTATCTAGTTAACAAATGTATCTAGATATATCCACATCTAGATAAAATTAAATTATTTAATTTGGATCGGAGGGAGTATCAAATACATATAATATGAAAGATAGCTTTATGCCGATTCTAACACAATAAATTTTATATTGTAGTATATTCTAACATCTTTTATAAACATTTAATTAAATTCTACATAGTTTGAGTTTGACCAAACCTAAAGCGCAAAGCAATTGTGAAGGGAGAAAGTAGACTCTACTCTTGTAGTACATGGTGTATGCTTATGATTTCCAATTTTGGGATGATTGCACATTATAGTCCATGATTTGTCAGCTGTATGCTCAAGTCTGTGATTTGTCTTAGACGCTTTGGAGTGGTCCATTAGGGTAAGCCAGCAGGCAGTCCATGGTATCTAGGGAAAGGAAATGAAAAAGGCGATGAACCATGCTCTCACCCTGCCTGACCTGATCGCACATTAGGGCAAAGCAGGGACAAGTAATCCACTTTTTGTCTCTCTTGTTCTAATCCATCATTAGGGAACCAACAAACCGCTAGAAAACAAAGAGGAATGAGATGCCCATCCCAAATGCCGTGCCAAATCCTCGCTCGCTTTTTGCCATAAAAATAAACAACGTCCTCTCCTCTCACTTTTTGCCTCTTTTCTCCCCAGGCAGGAAAGCTGGGCAATCATCAGGACCAGGACCAAGGCGTGGCGCGTGGAGATTCGTGCGTGGGGAAGCCGTGGTCCTACCTGGCAGCTGCAGGGCGCGTCACTGCTTTGACCCTGCCTCTGTTCCTGCGTCGCACCGGTAGTACAGCTGTTAAAAGCGGGGACAGGCAGACTTTACCCTCAACGTGCCAAGTGCATGACATGTGGGGTTAGACGGTACCCGTCAGCCGTGTACACTGACATGTCGGGACAGTGGAGCTCACTTGACAGGTGTTGCTGCCAGCGTGGCGACGCGGAGAACACGGCAACTGCAGGGTGAGCTGCTACTGTTTCCATCCACGCTGCCAGTGGTACTGCTAGGTTTGGAGGGTCCCACCATGTCAGTGAGCCAAGTGTCGAGAGAGTGGAAGTGCTTGTTCTTGTTCGGACCACGAGCTGCCGCTGCCGTGGGACGGTGGTAGTGAAAGCCAGACTGCGGCTCTGGCTAGCTTTCACCCCAAGCCTCACCTCACCACGTGTTGAACACGCATGAGAAATACTACCACCTGTGGTTCCCCATCCACTGACGGGCGGGGTATGATTTCTCCATTGACCACTAAATTTAGTTGAACAAATTTAAGAAGATATACGTGGTCCAATTCACTGGTGCACCTACAAGATGGTCCAACGTGTGTCTAATATCCACAGGGAACCATACTTTCGCAAAGATGATCGCTCAGATCATAAAATTGAGACTAACAATCCCCAACATGGGATAAAATCCGTCGAAATGGATAATGCTGCAGAATTTAGTTCAGAAGCAATCAATGGTTACTTCCTAGCTTTGGTCAATAACTGTTGAGCATTCTATCGTATGTACACACAAAATAGATTTGTGAAATCACGTATCAAAAGGATCGCGTTGATAGCAAGATCGTTCTTACAAAATTGTAATATCCCAACTTCATGTTAAGGACATATCAAGGAAATTATTTTGAGATAATTGCTTCTAAAAGTATCACGGGAATGTGTATAACTTCATACAATGATGAAATTTATACAAGGTTCAAGTAAGATTGGTTCACTGAAAGCACCCACCATTATCTATGAAGATAATGCTTCTTGTATTGTGCATGTCTAAGCAAGTTATATTAAAAGTAATATTACAAAACATATTGCTCCTAAGCTATTTTATCCCCATGAGCTACAGAAGGAAGAGGTTTTTTTTTTGCAAACGAAGTAGTGTGATAACATGGTTGAATTTTTACCATGCATGTACCAACCAAGTTAACTGTTTCATAAATATATACTCGAAACTGGCTGGAGGAGACTTTGTGACCTGCAAAATTCAGAAGAAATCTCCCAAATTGTAACACATTGAAAATAATCAGATCTATGGCATTGCACTCTTTTCTTTTGTGAGTTTTACCTTACGGTTTCTCGCGTGAGGTTCTGATTGCGGCAGCGTACAAGCATGGATGACACGTGTCATTTTCTTCTTATTTTCCCACTGAGTTTCTAGACAGGATTTTTTTTGGCATATTGTATCTTTATCTACTACTTTTTACATAGGATTTTGGAGGAGGTTAGTCCCAAGATCATAGATCGAAGAATTATTTATTTATTATTGTAAATGTGAAATAATCTTTTCTTTTCTATGGCATTCCCGATTTGTCAAAGAGACAAACGACACGACGTTCCTTCGCATCCCCACGAATGGACGCCTCTCTTCATCGTGTGTCCATCCGGTTTGTACATATTGGAATCATCGAAAATGCACATTTGATCCCATGTGCGTATGCTTTTCCTACCGTAATTTCTTTTCAAAGTGTCAAAACGATTTCGACCGAAAATTTAGCGCGCACATTATAAACATTATGTATGCACACGCCAAGTTTCGTGGATAATCCACTTACTTTGTGTCCTCTGTAAAAATTGATAAAGAAATGTCTCATGAAAATCCTTTTCTTACCACCAAATTTTGTCTTTTTTATATATGACACAAAAGATATCAGTTTTTCACGAAACGCCGTTAGGACATAAAACATCAGGATGAACTCGCGAAATTTCTTACTGTACCAGATTTGTTTACATTTCGAGATACATTTAAATACATTTTAAAAAGAAAACGCCATGTCCAACTTCCACGTCTCTGCCTCAACCTGGGAATCATTTCCTAGTTAATTCATCACGACCTCCACGTCTCTGCCTCAACCTGCACGGTTTTCAAAGCGCACCTCACTCCAAAGCACTGCCCATTGCCAGGCGGGCCGTGTAGCTGTGCAGGCCCACACGTCAGTGGGGCACACAGGCCAGCCGTGTGGGGCCCACCACCTCGCACGCACGCATATCAACGCCGTCCCCAGCGCGCCTTCTTCTCCTCCAAGCCCACTCCTCTCAACTCTCAACGCCCGCCGCACTGAACAGTGACACTCACTCAACTCCGTCCACTGCTCCGACAGCCTCGCGCATCATCTCGCATCGACAGTCCAATGGCCGCGCCCGCAAGGCGGCGCCCGGGCGTGCTCCTGCTCCTCGCCGCGCTGCTTCTCGCGACGGCGGCAATGCCGGCGACGGCGACGCTGCACCCGGTCGACTACCTGGCGCTGCAGGCCGTGCGGCGCGCGCTCTCCGACATGCCAGGTTCCGGCTTCTTCGCCTCCTGGGACTTCACCGGCGACCCCTGCACGTTCGCGGGGGTGTCCTGCTCCGGCGACGGCCGCGTCGTCACCCTGGCGCTCGGCGACCCGCGGGCGGGCGCGCCGGGCCTCTCAGGCACATTCCCCTCCGCGGCGCTCGCGCGTCTCGCCGCGCTCAGCTCCCTCTCGCTCGTCCCCGGCCGCGTCTCCGGCGGGCTCTCCCCCGCCGTCGCCGCGCTCCCCTCGCTCCGCTTCCTCGCCCTCTCCGGGAACCTCATCTCCGGCGCCCTCCCGGCCACATTCTCCCCCGCGCTCCGCACCGTCGACCTCAGCAAGAACGCCTTCTCCGGCAGACTGCCCTCCTCCCTGCTCCAAATCCGGAGCCTGCGCACGCTCGTCCTCTCCCACAACTCCCTCTCCGGCGAGATCCCCAGGGCCGTCAGCGCGCCGCTCGTCCACCTCGACCTCAGGAACAACCGCCTCTCCGGCGGCGTGCCGGCGCTCCCGGAGACGGTCGTCTACCTCAGCCTCGCGGGCAACAGGCTCTCCGGCCGCGTCGGCGGCGTGCTCCGGAGGCTCACCAGGCTCTCCTTCCTCGACCTCGGCGGGAACTGGTTCTCCGGCGAGGTGCCCGGGGAGCTCTTCTCCTTCCGGATCGGGTACCTGCAGCTCCGCAAGAACGCCTTCTCCGGCGACCTCCGGCCCGCGGGGCGGGTGCCGGCGGGCGCCACCGTCGACCTCAGCCACAACGCGCTCACCGGCCGAGTGCCACCGGAGCTGGCCACCGCCGCCGCGGTATACCTCAACGGGAACAAGTTCTCCGGCGAACTACCCTCGGATATCGCATCGGCGGCGGAGGCCGGACGCATGCGGGTTCTCTTCCTGCAGGACAACTTCCTCACCGCCATCGGCGTGCGCGGCGTCCCGTCCAGCGCGGCGGTGTGCGCGCACTGGAACTGCGTCTCGCCGCCACCGGCAGTGGTTGCCGCGTGCCCCGCCAAGGGAGGCAGGGGGCGTCGCCGGCCGCCGGCGCAGTGCGGCGGGCGGAGGGGATAAGAGAAGAGAAGGTTTAAGGCTTTTGGGGTTTAGTGCTTAATGCTGGTCTCATTGCTCATGAGACGGGTGAATAACATTTTTTTGGTAGAGTACATATTTTGGTGACCTGCGTTTAGATAGAGGACCGTAATTTTGTCAGGGGTACACGTTGACTGTGGATCTGGTGTGCCTCGTTGACAAGCGATTTATATAGAAAACCTTTTGTAAAGAAAATGTTCGGTTCTGCTATGTCATCTCTGATAAAATGACCACCAATGTGTTGCTGAATGGTTCTAATTGTTATCAATTGCATTCTGTGTTCTCTACTTAGAGCAAGTATATGCTGTTAATTTTCTGTTGCACGGTTGTTCTGTAAGTTCACTAATTCAGTTCAGGTGACACAGATGTGCACCAGTTACAGAGTTAATTTACGATTTTATCCAAAATATGGCAGTTCATGTTGAATACATATATGGATCCACCTGTTTGTTTGGTTCCATCTATAATTTGTCAAGCCAAAATTTGATAGTTTAATATTTGTTGGGTTTGGGTTTTGTAATACTTTAGAATTGCCAAACTTTATCATTCATAGGATCCACCTGTCACAGGGTGAAATCCTTACCACACAAGGTAGGGCGTGGCAGAGCAGCGAAATGTCGGGACGCCGGGCATTTGTCAACTTTGAGGGTGTCCGACCTTGTGTCGTGTGGGCGACGAGGTGACTCTCAAGGTTGGTAATTGGTGTGTCGGGCACCATTTCCGACCCATGGTTTTGAGGAGGCACGTTTCTTCACCTTTGTGGGAGTGTCCCGGGTCTGTTTCTCCCATAGCAGATGGGCCTTTTTCTTTTCGAGCACGGTGAGAGACGAACTAGTTTGGTGGAGCGGTTTATGTCGTTGTTGATGGTGAACGTGATCCTATTGAGTTGTCGTTCGGTGGGCTTGGCCCTATTTGTATCGGTTTTGCCTAGTTTCATTCTAAAAACTGAACATCTTCTTTCTTAATTAATAGACAAAGCAAAGTTTTTGCCTTCATTTTTCTTAAATCTTTACCACACTTTGTTGCTTGTCTAGAGCCAAACAGGCTTGTGATATGGCTTGGATCATAGAGATCAAAGTCATCGCACATTCGGAACTGAACTTTGCTTCTTCAGGAAGTTAAGAACACGGCTTTCCTCTTTCACTTGTTCTTTCCCTCCTTTCCCCTTTCCAAAATCACTTTGGGAAGTGAAGAGGAACTCACAAGAATGTTCTGCAGTTCGTAACAGTCTCTCATATCGGATTCTACTTGTCGATCCTACTTTCTGTCTGTTTCTCTGTGTTTTCGAGCTTTAACCAAAGCTCGGAACAAAGTTACAGTCACAATCTCCTGGGAACCCGAGAACCCGAGAACTTCGTATCATACCGTGCTGGAAATCGGTTGTCAAAACACCGCGACCATCTCCTCCTTTGTCCAAAGCATCTTTTCACTTTTCTGCATCATGACCTCAAATCTTTTGTTTGCTCACACAGCACTAGATGAGCAGAATGATGCGTGTATAGTTGTGTACACAAGAAGGCAAGCAATTATACATGTCTTGGCATGTTCTGACGAATCATGATTTTTTTTGGCATCATTGCTGAACTCTTATCTGTAGTATCTGAAATGCATCTAGACGATGGATTAATGTGGCTAGAGAGCAGTGGATAATGCGATTGGTGAATCATGTTCTTGCTAATTAAATACTCCAGTACATTTGCATGTCATATGCTACTCTCTCCGTTTCATCTAGATGGTGGATTAACGCGGAGGAAGTAGGAATGTATCGTGCACACTCTGAAGGTAATAGCAGCAGCCAGGAGGGACTAGGTGAGTGCTGTGGCAGTACCATCTCTGAAGACTCTGACTGCTTCATGTCGTTGCGTTGCCTCTACGCATGGGCAGTGTGGCTGGAAAGGAAGAACACTGGACTGAACTGAGAGGAACACCAGCGTGAGTGCTTGTTCGGTTTCGCTTGGGTTTTTGCTCCGTGATGTGTTGGCAGCGAGGAGCAGCAGCTGATCAGGGCAGCAGTCATTGGTTTCAGCCCACGTACATGTGTTTGGGGGAAGGAAGAAACAAGGGAGAACGGAATTTGAAGGTCCTGGCAAACACAACAAAGACATTGGGATTTTGCTGCCTGCTGAAATCCAGACGCACATACATTCACTCTCACACAGTCGCCTCCAAGCCAAAATTATTACTTTCTCTACCGAAAAGTCTTTTGGCTCATGGGCTCCAGTGCTCCTGCTTTTTTAAAAAAATCGAAAATATATATATTTGTTTCAAAAAAAAATCTGAAAATAAATCTAGACATAATAAATGATGTAACCTACAAGCGTGTAAAATTTTAATATGAAATTCTTTATATTGTAGAGTACACAAAAAAGACAAAATCTGTTGAAATTTAAAGATTTGAAATATGCATACCCAGATCCACACGTTTGTTATTTTTGTGTAGCCCAGAATTTTTTGTATTTGAAATTGAAATTTTGCACGTTTATGGGACAATTCATTGGCTACACCATGATTTTTTTTCTAATTTTTTTGAAACACATAAATGTGATTTTTTATTTTTTCTAAACTAGCAGGAGCACCAGGAGCACCAAATCTCTGTCCTTTCTCTACCCATATTACATAGAGCATCTCCACCGATGAGCCCTATAAAATGGCCGACAGCAGTGCCGGGAGCAACATATGCAACGCGCCGGTAGCAGGGTATGTGCTATGACTATGAGGAAGTGTGTTCGGCACCGGAGAATCCCATACCACAATTTCAATAGCACATGCATGCATTTAAAGGAAAGTAGGTGGGGACAAAAAGTAGCAGATAAGAGAATCTTTGGAGGAGCCGTCAGGGCCGGTTAGCATCTTTTGAGCAGAAATATGGTGCTGACGCTCCCGATCGAAGCCCTTCGCATAGGGATTCTTTCAGGAGCGCTAACGCTTTTATGGGGCTTCAGAATATGACAGCGCTTTTTGGAAAGTGCCGGTGCGGGCGTTTTCTGTCACTAGAATTCCAATAAAGCTTATTGGAAACGCTATTGGGAGCGCCGGTGGAGATGCTCTTATAGATATGCCTAATATATATTCATGGGTATGCAAGCGAATACCTAAATTTTTTGTCAGACTTTTTGAATCATATGACACAGCTATCATTTTTTATTCACAATGTATAAACCCAATCAAGCTATTGAAACAAACATGGTTTTGTGTTGTTGGCTAGAGTAAGTACATGTGCACAGACACATCATGGGTTCAATCCCCTGGTTTCGATCTATTTTTTTGAATTATCTTTGTACTTTTGTTATTTTGAATACCCATTGACAAAGTCCTAGGTCCGCCCTTGATATTATTCCCTCCATTTCATGAAAGTTATCCGAAATTTATAAAAACTCTGATGTATCTAAATATTGTTTTTGAGGGGTGATGTATCCGAATATTATTCATTGTCTAGATATGTCTTACTTTGTTGCGTCGTGTGGTGTGTGTGCGGCTGTGTGCATCTTTATTATGCATAGGCCGGGTGTAATACTTAGACATTTTAAGTAATAAAACACTCCTTATAAATAAAATCTAAATTTAGAACAATTTTCAACATGTTCGTGAGACGGAGGGAGTACTTGTCTCTACTATAGATGAAAAATGTGTCTAGATACATCCATATTGACGATAGTTAATATGGATCGGAGGGAGTACATAAATCACAATGACATAACAACAATTTTTTTGGTAAGGGAGCAAAAATAATATTTTACATATCATCATATTTTTCAACCTTCTATACACCGAATAATTTTTGAGAATATCGCTTCATGCATCATCATCGCCGGAAGGGTATGCCTCTAGGGAATCTCCAAGGAAGGCCTTGACAGGACCCCTAATGCTTGTTGGGGGTCTCTACAGAAAATATATCCTCTATGAGGGATCCCAACCGATCCGGAATTGGCACTAAATAACCTTTGAAAAAGTGGATCTAAATTCTCCAGCCACCCCAACTTATGGGGCAAGGTTAGAGTGTCGAGGGACGAACGGATACACCCGCCATGTTGGACATAATCCCACTCATGACCTATGGCCCCAAAGACCGTGGCGGGTCTTTTTCTACCCCCCCCCCCCGCCTACCTACGCACCATGCACCCATCCCTATCCACCCCGAGCCACTACATGCACATGTCCGTATCCCACCCTACAAGACCGCAACACAAATTTGCCGTCCCGCCTCTTCTCTAGGTCACGTTGACGCCCCTCTCTGGCCACTACCGCTGCCATATTTTAGACAGGTCGTGCCGTTACAAAAGATATTGAGCCGCCGCATATCCACTATGTAGAACTATATATGTTGTTGGTGACTTGTTTGTAATTATTGAATGTTTGAACTATGTCAAATTTTTGTGTGTAGAATGTCAAACTTGTGTGCAATTTTAGCATATTTTAAAAAGATAAATTGGTGTGCCCTTGATCTCGCTGCCCCTGACTATCGATCCAAACGAAGTGTTCCGACATCTCTAAACAGACAAAATTTGAGGGCATTTGGAGAGAATAAAGGAGGCGTCCGGATAGAATTTAGTACCCATCCATTTTCACAAATTTTTATATACCGAAGCAAACAAAAAAAAGAATGTCAAGCAAGAGGTGGTGAAAAAGGGGTATCTAGCGGCATTCTTGTTAGCCCCTGGGGTAGAAGCGGGACGTCTTGTACAAGGAGTAAGGGTAGCATGGGTGCCAACTGCAAAGTGCACGTCGCCCCAACCAAGCCAAGCGCAAGATGAGTTAGGGAAGAAACTCCAACGGTGGCTTGTAAACTGGACATGAAAAGTATCTTATATGGTCCGTTTGTAAGGCCGTGTTGATTGGTTGGAGGCTCATGCTGTTTGGGGTGGCTATACACCCAACGACGCCCCAGTTTGGTCCCCCCGGTTATTTTTGATGTTTTCAGATAGTTTTCAGCTATCTTCGCACGCATCAAAATATTGTGACATTTAAGCAGCCTAATTCATAAAACACAAAGTCATGAGTAATGCATAGTTTACTACAATCATTTGAACTCAAATAAAATAAATAGGAAAGGACTAGTGATTTCCAACACGATTTCAGTTATAGTGAACCAAATCTTCTCGGAGTCGGTTGTGGGGTGCATGGTCTCGCAGTTCATAATACACTTGAAGAAAATCAGCCAGGTCTGTCGGTGGTCTAGCTCGGGCGCAACCAATTCACCCTAAAATTCATACCCTTGATCATAGACGTTGTTATAGCACTCATCCTCAATGATCATGTTGTGCATGATCACACAAGCATGCAGTCATGACCTCCCACATCTGCTCCTTTCTTCATGTCCTAATAGGGTGCCGAATAATAGCACAACAAGTTTGTAGCACACCAAATGCCCACTCCAGATCCTTCATAGCAGTTTCTTGCCCTTTAGAAAACCTGTACTCTTTCTCATCTTTAGGTAGGTTCATTGTCTTTACAAATATGCTCCGGGAGGATAGATACCATTGGCTTGATAGTACCCATTGTCATAAGAGTGACGACTGATCTCATATAGTTGACCATCAGAGCATTTCCTTCCGCAAGTGTAGAAAACACCGGAGAATGATGAAGCACATTGATGTCATTGCGAGAGCTTTCCATAGCGAAAAAATTATGTCAAATCCAGAGATATTGTGATGCAACCGCCTCAAGTATGCGTGTGCACCTCTCCGCATGGCATTGGTATTGACATTGCCACCCCAAATGAACCATTCTTCCATTCACATTGCATGGAATCTATGTTTCCAAGAATACCAGGAAATCCTCTTGACTCATTTATTGACAATAGCCGGGCAGTGTCAACAGTATTTGGTTCTCTCAAGAATTCTCATGCAAATACCTGAACCATTTGCTTTGCAGAACATGTACATTTATTTAAGGCTAGTGGACTCGCTCATGCGCATGTACTGATCAACTATGTCACCGACATATCCATATACAAGCATCCTCATAGCTACAGTGCATTTTTGGTAAGAAGTGATGCCAATCATACTTTTGGCATCCTTATTTAGCTGGAAATAGTCAACATAATCCCTCTCTCCTTGAAGAATATGCATGAAAATTTTCCTCGACATCCGAAAGCGCCACCGAAAAATATGTTCCTTGAACAAAGGATATGTACGATAAAAGTAGCCCCCCCACCCCCCCACCCCGAGTTGATCATGTCATCCTCTTGGTTACGGTTCAATGTTGGATTCCGTCATGGGACCGAGCCTCTGGACCTTTGCATTTGGTTCTTTTCTTAGTCAATGAGAAGAGCCATGGCCATCATTATCTCAATGTCATCATCGGACTCGTCCGACAATGTGTTGATGATATGGGTGAAGTACACCTCGTCCATACTATCCGCCATGACCTTGGATAGTTACAACACACTACGAGAAATCAATTTCACGTATATGCAGTGAAAGAAGTGGACTACGAGTCCTGCAAATCAGCAAGTTGAAGGCGCGGAAAATGGTTAAATAGGTTGCGGGCATGTGGACCGCGGGCACAATACAAGGCGGTGGCGACCGGGCCGTAGGCGACCACGGCTGCGCCAAGACCACCCTACAAAGGTGGCGAGATGCCCGTACATGTACAAACACGAAATGGCAAAAACTGGTTGCGTAGTCGGCCATTGCGGGCGACGGTGCGGCGCGAATAGGGTTTTGGGGTGGGCCTGGTCGACGTGTGGTTGGATAAATAAACGTGCGAGGTTGGACAAATGGACGTGCGGGCTGTCCGTCGAACCGCAAAACCAACCCAAATTTGGGTTGCGGATGCATCGGAACGGAACCCACGTGATCCGTTTGCAGGGTACCGTTGGGCCTTGCCGCGGACAATTTCGGACGGTTTCCATCTATTTGCGTGACCTGTTGGAGTTACCCGTATTCATGATTAATATCTCTATGTACCTGGAAGACCATTTTACGTTTACCCCCTTGTGACAATACAAAGAAGGAAGAACCTAAATATATTTGGAGGTTAATCAAAAGTGCGCATTATTTTGAATTTGTTAAGTACAAATTGCTTTGCAATCTCGCAACTATGGTGGCACAATAATTCAGGTGTTTTTCATTCAGCACAGACAGACAAGAGATAAGAAAAACATTCGTGTATTTTTTGCCAAAAGAGGTAGTACAAAAAATAACAAAATAAAGATGTGAAGTGGACTTTTAAATTATATTTGTTAATTAAAAATGAAACCAGAAATTCAAAGTGGAAAGATACAGTAAATAGGAAAACACAAATGAAACAGTAAAAAGGAAATGGAGAAAATTAGAAACGTAAAAGGGAAAAGGAAAATCTACTCACCCCATCATGGGCCGAGCTCAAGAAAGAGGGAGATCGATCTCGGTCTCCTGTGCTCATGGCTCGCAGCGTCGCACACGAAATTTACTGCCCGAGTCAAAAATATTACTGTACCCGAAGTTGGTATGACTATGATCAGTTACACATCTGGCCACACAGCTGGTTTGCACATCGATTTGGATCTGCAATCAAAACGGCGATGTATCGAGCCTTTCACATACCACAGTTATTGCCCGTTTATTTCTAGCTAGCGCCGCGCCGCACGGGGAGAATTCGATCGATCACATATTCCCATCACAAGCTAGGGCGCGGCTGTTTGCATTTGCGACCGATCGCATGATCACCCCACTGATCTTCCCTATTTAACAAGCAAAATGCGCAGTCTTGAAGCAGGGAGAGAGGGAGACGCTTGACTGCGTAGTCATGGGTAAGGGTAAGCGTGGGGGAAACAAGGGCAAGCATAGGGGAGACGGTGTTCCTCCACCGGCGCCTCCGGCGGGGGCCGGCGACCAAGGCAAGCAGGCGCATAAGGTGGCGGTGCTCAGGGCCGTCAACGATAGGATCATCGCAGAGTTGGTGGAGACGCGGGCGCTCCTCGCTAAGCACTCCGACGACGGCGTGCGGGACGATGGTGACGTAGTGCTGCCTGGCGACGCCGTGGAGCCACCCCTTCACGGCGCCACCAAGGATGCCGCCGTTTAGGAGAGGACAGGTCTCGAGAAGGATGCAGTTTCAGAGGAGGCGCATGTGGCTGCTCTGCCCGTGCTAAGCGAAGTCTCCGACGCCGTGTCTGCCGTGGTGGACGGGGAGGAATCCGAGGAAGAATCGCCGGAGGATGAGAAGCTCAAGTCTGGCAAATCCATGACTCTTCTCTGCGATCAGTCGCTTGAGAACCTGGGGAAGGAAGACGGGATCTCCGCCGGCTCTGATGTGGCGGCGCACGACGTCCACGTTGCCGCCACCGACTCCGAGCTAGACGACGCGGTTCTGCGCGCGCGCCTGGCCGCCGCGGAGGCAAAGGCGGCACGCCTGGAGGCGGCCAACGCGGAGAAACTGCAGGCACTGGAGCGCCTCGGCGCCAAGGAGGCAGAGGCGAAGGCCGCGTCCGAGAGAGTCGCCGAACTGGAAAGGCGGCTCGGGGAGATGAACCTTTCGATCCTGGAGCCGGAGCCGGAAGCGACGATCAGCACCGAACTGGCACTGCCTGCCGCAGCGAGAGGTCATCCCGCGAAGCAGAAGAAGAAAAAGGCTCCAGCGGCTCGAGGTCGAGGACGCCGCGCGGCGGAGACGGAGAAACCTGCCGTAACTGCAGCGGCGGCTGCGCTGCCGGCGCGCCATGGCGGGAATGGGGAGGGCCAGAGCCAGGCTGGACCTGAACTAGATGGTGGTGGGCGGCCCAAGAGGACTGTGATTCCTAGCACACGCTATCCGTCTGAAACTTTCTTCTTCCACGGCGACGCGGCCCGCGTGGGATTTGGACAGCCCAGTGACGCGAGCTCCTAAGCAGAAAGGCCCTTCATCAGAAATAACTTTCTCTCGCAATTCCTCGTTTAGTGTCGCTGGTTGTGGCTGTTCGGAAAATAAAATGGTGAGTTCATGGAGACTATGAGCTTCAGACGTTGATTCTCTTCCATCATGGCAGCAATGTTAAGAGAAAGCGGAGTCTGAAATCTTATCTGAATTTACTTTTGAGGAGCAGCATTTTTTTTGCTCTCCCATCCATGCTCTTAAGTTCCAATGTTTTCACATTCAGAGTCAGTGACCTGAAAATGTACCATTTAGCTACTGCCGCAGAAACATTTCTTTAACATCAGTATGGCGCCTCACATGGCGGGTTTGAAAATTCCCTCTTTCAAAATAATCATCGCAGTTTTGTCTACATACGTGCACCGCTATGGAATAAGAGTTGATCCCATTTGATGCTATATATTAACATGCTTAGCACCTTGTTACACGACATATATTTATTATTTTATTATTAATTTTATGATGGATTATGATTGAGAATGCAATAAATTGTGTTAGTTGGTGAGGAGATAAGTATTGTGAAGAATTAAAAGAAAAAGTGTTGTTAATATCTGCAATTGTAAAAAAAACTATTGTTTAATATAAGATATCTCGAACTCAGAAAATCCAGATCCATCGTATGTCAACTTTAAGAATCCCATTCACTGCTGATTGAGGTTGAGAAGAATAAGACGAATTTTTGTAGATACTCCTTCACCCCAATGCAATATTTTATTTTTATTCCATATTCTCTGTTTTTTTCAAGTTTCTTTTATTTGCGCCATTGTCATAGTTTTTTCACTAATAGTTATTGTTTGGTAAAAATAGCCACTACTAGGTCTATCATCTCCGGTTCTTATCTGCAACAATTCATGAGTTTAGTGAAAAAAATTCCGATATAGATGGACAATTTCAATGGAAGCCATACCTAATGAATAATATGATACTATTTTTTAGATAAATTTGATAAAGAAACATGGTTTGAACATTTTTATGAATGGCATCAACAAACTCCAAGAACCAACGAACCATTTCCGTTGTCTTATATTGTGCGATATTAGAGGGTCTGCCATTACACATGAATATAAAATGCTATTTTCAACTTTTCAAAATTTATACATGAAAAAGAATACTCCTTATTACCTTAACGTTTTAGCAATCACCTTAAAGTTTTTAAAGCATCTTTGGCGATAGTAAAAAAAGCACATATCTTGGATAATATCTAGTTTTATCCTCTCCATTTTGTTCAGCAAAACAACATTGTTGTTCACTCATGTGATCATGAGCTACCCCACAATGAAACCACGAGTAGTGAACCAACGCCGCAACTTACAATAAACTCATGCTTGGAGGCGCTGTTGCGGTCAGAAACCCACCGGCGGGCAGCGACTGGCAACACCGTAGAGCCGGGAATCTCCCAGGACTGCGGCTGGCCCTGATCCCTCCGAGCGACGGCCCGCAAAACCTTCTGGTCACACGTCCGATGCTGTCGCAAGGGCGTGCCACCTGACCTATACCTGGTCAGGAAGGTGTTGGATGATGCCTCGCTTAGTTTCTGCATGGCATACACGTAAACATTAAATACGAGCCTCGATCGGCTCTCAGAGTTATCCCGTGAATCGGCTCAAAGAGCCGATCCACCCATGATTCGTACGAGGTGTACGAATATATGGTGGTCCTGCTTGATCAAGATAAAGCTAAAGCGATCTACGACGATTTAGGGTTTTCACCGCATAATCGGATCATCCTACTCACGATTGGGCCTCGCGCTCGCGTACGGTGATCGTAAGCCGATCCTAAACAGGGCCTAAAAACCAACACGAGGTTGATCCCCGGAACATCCTGTCTAGGGCTAGCAAACTACACCCTACACGCCGCTGGATCCTCCAACCCTTTGTAAGGCCTAACTATTGCGGATATTAAACTAATACTTGAAGAACAAGGAGCAACCGTAACAGATCGGATCTACTAAACAATGATCAAGCGGGGTGCCGCCCCTACACCTAAGATAGGTGTAAGGGCGGCTAGATGCCTAAGGGTTGCACTACGACAGCATATGATACGAAGAACAATGCTAACCCTAACACATCTAAGATAACTACGTTGCTCGCCATCAAAAAGGCTTCAGTACGAGCAACGCATGAACAACGTAATAAGCTTGTGCTGCCTAGATCGCAAGATGCGATCTAGGCAGCATGGTGCTTACCGGAAGAAACCCTCGAGACGAAGGAGTTGGCGATGCGCCGAGATTGATTTGTGTTGAACATTGGTTGTTGTTTATTTCATAAACCCTAGATACATATTTATAGTCCGTAGACTTTCTAACGTGGGAATAATCCCGACCGTGCACGAGGCAAACTCTAACTAACCGACACGTAATCTACTATGTTACAGATACAAGGGCAAACTAGCCCAAACTTTGCATATAAGGCCGATTCACGTATTTCTTCCGTATATAATCTTCAAGCCCATCTTGATCGCGGCCCACCTCTGACTCGGTCAAATTCTGGTGATAACACATGCCCCCTGGTTTTGGAAATGACATTTCCAAAATCATTATGCCTTTCCTTCGTCGGGTCATGTCGTGGCAGAGCAGAAACCGCCGCAGAATCCTTCATCATGATGCCTTGCCCCTTCCACTTCTCCACGTGGCCTGCGAAATTTTTCTGTTGGGCACCACTTCCTCGGAAACTGCTGTGGCATTGAACCTTCACTGCATCCTTTATTTAACCGCGTCGAGCAGTTCGTCCTTTCACCCTCCTGCTCCGTACTAGCCATCGGCAAAGCACCCCCATTCCTCCATAGCCATGTCTTCTTCCTCCTCCTCCTCCTCAAACCTCTCCGATGTATCATCTCCCTTCCGTGAGCCAACGCCAGAGTGGGGCTCGTTGGTGGCGCACGACATTCTCGCCCCAACGACGTGGGACAAGGAGGAGCACGATTCCTCCATCTGGTCCGAGGATGACAAATCCTTGACCGACGGAGAGGACGACCTCCGATTCCTCGTCGACGGGGAGGAGGAGGCGGAGAGTGAGGACGACTGCTTCTCCTGGGACGACCACTCCTCCTCCGAGGAAGAGGTGGAGGATGACGACGACGACTCCCTCGAAGGTTATCCACCGGCGAAGCGCCTCCGCGCCTGGTGGGACGACGACATCGATGACGACGATGAGGAAGACGAAGCTCCCGTAGAAGGCTATGGGAGCAGCGATGAGGAGCCTATCAGCAGCTGCGCCGGCGGCAGTGACGACGGCGACGAGGGCAGCAACGACCCTTAGATTAGGGACTAGTAGTAGTAGTCGGCTTTTGCCCTTCCTTCCCCGAGAAATCATCTCCTTCTTTGTAAGAAATCCCACCATTAATGAAGGGAGTATTCCCCAATTAGTCTTACTTTCTTGTCGACCTTGCCGATTGTCGAAACGAAGTCGTTGTACGAAGAGCCGATGACAGGGCATCGGCTTGCACTATAACCGCGATTCGAGGCCAAGCTAGGATGACTTATCCCAGATATTATGATTGAGCTCGCCCTTCTAGAGTCGATGACAATGCATCGGCTTTTATTATTCTGAAGTCGATGCCCATGCATCGGCTGTACGCATACTGTTGTCCCTTCATGCTTGTATATTGAAGTCGATGTCCGTACATCGGCTGTAGTTTTTTTACCGGCCGATCTTGAAATCGGCCTCCATATCTCACTTGCCCATCCTCCCACATGCTTGGGAAATACTTCTTGAGATGTTGGCCATTGACGGCCACTCGGGAACTTCACACCATCCAACTTGTTCAAGCATGTAGGCATTGCCCTTCGAACTCTGGATGACTTTGTAAGGACCGTGCCAATTAGGAGACCATTTGCCGTATGCTTTATCCCTGGTTCCTAGCGGCAACACGGCTTCCCATACTAGATCGCCAACTTGAAACTCCTTTGGCCTTACCTTTTTATTGTATGCCCGAGCTACTCGGCTTTGTTCTCTTTAATCTTCTCTAACGACCAAAGTCTAAGTTCCGTTGCATCCTCAATAGTGTCACTCATCGTGGTTGCATATTCCTCGGGTGTCGGGTCATTCGAAACGTGACACGTCTTGACCCAGCCGTAATCTCCCACGGTAATACGGCTTCCTGCCCATAGACAAGCTGGTACGGCGAAGTCTTTATAGCTCCATGGCATGACATGCGATAAGCCCACAAAGCCTCTGATAACGTCTCGTGCCACACCCTGGGGTTTTCCTCTATCTTCCTCTTAATCAGCTTGATCAGGCTTTGATTGGATGCTTCAGCTTGCCCGTTGGCTTGAGCGTTGTATGGAGACGATCGGATTAGCTTAATCCCCATGTCATCACAGAACTTTCTGAATTCTTTAGAAACAAAGACCGAACCTCCATCGGTCGTGATGGTTTGGGGAATCCCGAACCTATGAATGACATGTTCTTTGACAAATTGGATAACATCTTCCGATTTTACTTTCTTCATGGAGTACGGCCTCCACCCATTTGGTGAAATAATCTGTAATGGCCAGAATCCACTCGTGGTTTTTGCTTGACGGAGGATGTATCTTGCCGATCATATCCATGCCCCAACCTCGAAATGGCCAAGGTTTGATGATGGGGTTCATTGCTGACGCGGGTACCATCTGGATTTTCCCGAACATCTGACACGCTTGGCATCCCTTGTAGTAGTTGAAGCAGTCTTCCAGCATGGTAGGCCAATAAAACCCTGATCGCCTAATTAACCACTTCATCTTATGGGCCGATTGGTGAGTTCCACGGGCGCCTTCGTGCACCTCATGTAAGAGCCGATTAGACTCAGTTGGTCCCAGGCACTTAAGTAGTAACCCTTCCAACATCCTGTAGAACATGTCATCTCCTATGAGGACATATTTCATAGCCCTGTATCTTATCCTTTTGGGTGCCCCCCGAGCCGAATCCTTCAGGTAATTGAAGATATCGGCTCTCCAATCGTCCTGTTCCGAGGAACCGCACTCGAACTTCGACCCGTCGAGTACGTCCTTGTATCCTGACGCCATCTGTGCGAGATCATTGGCGTCGGTATTCTGAGACCTTGGGACCCAATTGAAATTGATGTACCGGAAATGTGTCATCAACTCACGACACTCCACCCAATATGGGAAAAGTGATTCACTCTCGCACTTGTATTCTTCCGTGAGTTGAGAAATCACCAACTTCGAGTCTCCGAAAAGCTCCACTTGCCTCTGCCCGGCTTCCAACAGCAACTCCATCCCCTTGCACACTTGCCTCATATTCGAACAACATTGTTGGTGCAAGGTGCAGCTAGCCCGATGGCGAAAGAATATGTTCCCCCCGAGGCGACACGAGCAGAATGCCGATGCCACAACCATCGTCACAAGCCGATCCATCGAAGAACATAGCCCACGCACGTACAGATAGTGCCGCTATATTAGTGTTAATCCGCTCAGCTATAAGATCGGCCAACGCTTGTCCCTTGACTGCTTCCGCAGGCTGATACCGAAGGTCGAACTCCGTCAGCGCGAACATCCACTTACCAAGCCGGCCTTTCAACACGGGGGCCGACAGCATGTGCTTGACAACGTCCGACTTGCAGATGACGATGATTTCTGCCGTCAAAAGGATGTGGTGGAGCTTGGTGCAGGTGAAGAACAGGCAAAGACAAAGCTTCTCGACCTCAGGATACCTTGTTTCCGCATCCAACATCCTTCTGCTGAGGTAGAAGATGACCTTTTCAACACCCTCATAAAGTTGCACCACCACCGAAGCGATGGACGTGTCGGCCTGCGACAAGTAGATATAGAACGGCCTGTCTTGTTGGGGTGGGACTAGCACGAGCGGCGTTGTCGGATACCTCTTAATCTCGTCAAACGCCCGCTCGCCGTTCTCGCCCCCAGCGAAACTCGTCATCAGATTTAATCTTCACCAACGCCATGAACGGCTCGATTCGTCCTGACAGGTTAGAGATGAATCGGCGGACGAAGTTGATCTTGCCGATAAGACGTTGGAGCTCCTTCTTCGTGGTGGGCGGCTGCATGGTACGCACTGCCTCCTGACTTTTCGAGCCGATCTCAATTCCTCGTTCATGAACCAAAAATCCTAGGAACTGACCGGCCGTCACACCAAAGGCACACTTCTTTGGATTCATTCTCAGTCCGAACTTCCGAGTTCGGTCTAGGATGCGTCGCAAATCACCCAAGTGTCCCTCCATGGAGACGAGACTTGACTACCACGTCATCGATGTAGATTTCCACCAACTTGCCGATCAGATCGTGAAATATATAATTCATGGCTCTTTGATACGTTGCACCGACATTCTTCAACCCAAAGGTCATGACCACATATTCAAACAAGCCTACCGCCCTTGGTACTCTGAATGCGGTCTTGTGTATATCTTCTGGAGCCATGAAGATCTGGTTATAGCCGGCGTTGCCATCCATGAAGCTTAAAACCTTGTGGCCAGCAGCTGCGTTGATCAATGTTTCTGCCACAGGCATCGGATACTCATCTTTTGGAGTGGCTCTGTTAAGATCTCGGAAATCGATGGCCACACGCCACCGGCCGTCCTTCTTTTCTACAGGAACGATACTGGAGATCCATTCAGCATACCTGCATGGCCTGATGAACCCGGCGGCCAACATCTTCTCGATCTCTTTCTTGACCTCTTCCAGGATTTCAGCCTTCATCTGACGTGCTCGTTGTTGGAACGGCCGAAACCCTTTCTTGAGGGGAAGCCGATGTTCAATGATGCTCCTGTCCAACCCAGGCATCTATGTGTAATCCCATGCAAAGCAATCCGGGTATTCTTTTAGCAGAGCTATCATCTGACCCCTAAGATGTGGATCTAACTTCTTGCTGATAAAGGTTGGACGCGGCTTATCTCCAGGACCGATGTCGACTTCCTCTAGTTCGTCAGCCGATGTAAACCCATATCCTAGCTTTCCGTCCCCTGTGAGGTAGACACCAAATACGGGGAGAGCGTGTGGGACGGGTAATGCGGGCCGAACACTGGAATCGGCCTTCCTCTTGATTGTAACCAGGATTTTTTGGAGGTGTCGGGGCCGATCGCGTGGAACAGCTTCCTCCTGGACTTTGCTGTGAGAGCAGCTGCCCTCGTCTCTGTCCTTACCAGGGTGGTGCCCGAGCCCTATCATGTTGATGTCGAATGAGGATCTTGGCTGGCACCCTCCCGGGGTAAGTGCGCTCCACCATGTTAACGGTGGATGCCGGTGAAATCGGCACTCCCGGTGCTGCCAGCGCGAACGGCGGCGGCGGACGGAGCTCGGAGTGGCATCTCTCCTTGGTACGTCCCCGAGCTGGTCCTGACGGAGAATACGATGGCTCATGATTTCCGGATCACGCGCAGAGCGACACGCTCCAAAGTGTTCACCGGGCTCTCGAGTGGCGGTGCGGCGAATGAGCCACCATGAAGTTGATCTCCTGACGCAGCGACCTGGTGCGTTCTTCGACGGGGCGGACAGGTCCACTCCATCGAGCGCGCCTTCGGGTGAGAACCCCTTCCACCCGATGCCATGGGAGCGGGGTTACGTGGAAAGAGCCGATGAGGTCGGCTTCGAGGACTGCTTTGATCTCGTCATGCTTCTTCTTGAGCTCTTCAGTCAGATCCTCGTACTTGACCGGAGTGCCCTCCGCCATCTCGGATGTAGATGGCGATGCGGTGGATGTCGAAGATTGTCCCACCGGGCGTGCGAAATCATCACGATTGAAGCCGTGAAAGGCGGCCAACCCGCGACTTCCGACAATCGTCAATTTGCATCACCTACACATATCGCAATTTGCTGCATTCATTATTCGCTAACCGTA
>NC_061510.1:224831312-224847612 GCF_022539505.1 Lolium rigidum | reverse complement strand
TTAGTGCGGACGTGTGAGGATGAGAATCTACCAATGTTGTTAGCGGGCGACTTTAATATCTTACGTAGACGAGAAGATAAAAGCAATGACAATTTTAATCCCCGATGGCCGTTTGTGTTTAATGCTATTATTGAGAATTTAAATTTGAGGGAGATTGTACTCTCTGGGAGACAATTTACTTGGGCCGATAGAAGAACCAATCCAACATATGAAAAATTGGATAGGGTTTTGGCTAGTGTTGAGTGGGAACAAAAATTTCCCCTTGTCACCGTGAGGGCACTTACTAGAGCAGGATCGGACCATACACCACTTCTAATTGATTCGGGCCAACATGCACATAGAGGGAATACTGCAAGATTTTCCTTTGAACTGTCTCCGGTTTGACGTTGAAGGGTTTCATGCAATGGTTGCTGCTGAATGGGCAGCAATTTCACCCGGACGCTCACCCATTGAAACCTGGCAAAAACGAATTAGACATTTACGCAGATTTTTACGAGGCTGGGCAAAAAACTTAAGTGGCAAATATAGAAAAGAAAGGGAGAGGCTTCTTAGTATTATTGATTGCTTAGATATTAAAGCCGAGACTCAACAATTGTCTATTTCGGAACAAAATAATTTGAAGGTTGCTCATGCTAGCCTAAATAAGCTAAGACGTGAAGAAGAACAAAAATGGGCACAACGGGCCAAAGTTAAACACATACGGGAAGGTGGCTCTAACACGAAATATTTTCATCTTGTTGCAAATGGCAAACATAGAAAGAAAAAGATCTTCCAATTAGAGCAAGAGGAAGGAACGATAGTGGGCAATGATAATTTAAAGGTTTACATTACTGAATATTATAAAAAGCTGTTCGGGGAACCTGAAAATAATTCCTTCTCTATGATGGAGAATCATGTGTTGGATATCCCCCAATTGACACCTGAAGAAAACACCATTCTTTCGGCCCCTTTTACGGTGGAGGAAGTCTTTGAGGCTATCTCCCAAATGGAGCATAATAAGGCCCCTGGCCCCGATGGTTTTCCCGCAGAATTCTATCAGAATTGTTGGACTATTGTTAAAAACGACTTAATGGCTTTGTTCACTCAATTGCATAGTGGAGATTTGCCCCTATATAAGTTGAACTTTGGAGTCATTACATTACTACCCAAGAAGGAAAATGCTACTCAAATTCAACAATACAGACCTATTTGCTTATTAAATGTCAGCTTCAAAATTTTTACTAAGGTAGCTACAATTCGCATTTCTAAGGTTGTTCAGAAAATAATTCGACCAACACAGACAGCCTTTATGCCAGGGCGCCATATACTTGAGGGTGTGGTAGTCCTACACGAAACTATACACGAAATGCATCGGAAAAAATTAGATGGGGTTCTTTTTAAAATTGATTTTGAAAAGGCATACGATAAAGTTAAGTGGCCATTTTTACAGCAAGTGCTAAGGATGAAAGGTTTTGACCCTAAATGGTGTGATCTGATCAAAAAATTTGTCCAAGGGGGTAGTGTGGGTATTAAAGTTAATGACGATATTGGGCACAATTTTCAAACAAAAAAAGGATTGAGGCAAGGTGATCCTTTCTCTCCGATTCTTTTCAATATTGTTGCGGATGTACTTGCCATACTAATTGCACGGGCTAGAGAGGACGGCCAAGTTGGGAGCCTCATTCCCCATTTGGTTGATGGGGGGGTATCGATACTCCGGTATGTCGATGATACGATATTGTTTTTGGAACACGACATCCACAAAGCAATTAATATGAAACTTATTCTATCTATGTTTGAACAATTGTCTGGTCTAAAAATTAACTTTCATAAGAGTGAGATCTTCTGCTTTGGAAAGGCTAAAGACATAGAAATACAATACAGACAGATTTTTGGTTGCGAGGTTGGAACCTTGCCAATTAAATATCTGGGCATACCGGTACACTTTAGAAAACTCAGAAATTTAGAATGGAACCCGATTGAGAGCCGCTTTGGAGCAAAACTAGGAACTTGGCGTAGTAAATTACTTTCATACGGAGACAGGTTAACTTTAATTAATTCGGTCTTAACGAGCCTACCAATGTTTATGCTATCGTTTTTGGAGATTCCCGTAGGGGTCGAAAACGGTTAGATTTTTTAGATCCAGCTTCTTTTGGCAAACTGATGAGACAAAGAAAAAGTATAGGCTCACAAGGTGGAATATGGTGTGTCGACCTAAAGACCAAGGAGGGTTGGGAATTGAAGTTTTGGAACTAAAAAATAAGTGCCTATTGAGTAAATGGTTGTTTAAGATTCTTGCGAGGAAGGAATGTGGCAACAACTTATTACTAATAAATACATAAAGAATCGGACCTTAGCACAGGTGGAAGTTAAACAATCCGACTCTCCATTCGGGAAAGGTCTAATGCATGTGAAAGATGATTTTTTTAAAAGAGGAGCTTTTAAATTGGGAAATGGAGAAGACATTCGATTTTGGGAAGATGTCTGGCTTGGCGGTACGACACTAGCGCAGCAGTATCCAGCCTTATATAATATTGTACAAATAAAGAATGTTAGAGTGTCCACTGTGTTGGCACAAACTCCACTAAATATCGGGTTTAGAAGGGCGTTTAATGAATATAAATGGAATCAATGGATAAATTTGTGTCAACGACTAATGACGGTACAGTTGACGAATTCACCGGATAAATTTGTTTGGAAACTTAATGAGTCCGGTATCTATTCTGTCAAATCATTGTATCTTGATCTAATGAATGGCCACACTCCGTTTCTACGAAAATACTTGTGGAAGTTGAAGATTCCACTAAAAATTAAAATATTTATGTGGTTCCTAAATAGTAAAGTGTTGCTCACAAAGGATAATTTGGCGAAACGTAAATGGAAGGGTTGTCAGAAATGTTGTTTACGTAATGAATCGAAACTATTCACCACCTATTTTTAACCTTGCCCTTTTGCTAGAATCATTTGGCGTATCATATTTTGTACATTTAATATACCTCCTCCTTCTAATATTACAAATATGTTTGGAAATTGGCTAAATGGAGTTAAAAAGCTGGATAAGAACGAGGATAAGGATTGGCATATCTGCTGTATGTTGGTCTATATGGACAAGTCGGAATGATCTTATTTTTAACAGACAAAAGGGAACAAATTTTTTGCAGGTTATATGACGGGCGGCTTTCTGGATACAACAATGGGCATTCCTCCTCCCGGAAGATCAGCGGGAGATTATGGATACTGGATGCAACCGTATGCTGACGGTTACGCAGGACTTCTTTTCCAGAGCTACGGGTGGCGGCACACTAGTAGAATTCAGAATGGATAGCTTTGTATGCTTCTTTTTCTTTCGTTGGTTGATACATGTCTCAACCCTATCTGATCAGTGATGTAAAACTTTTGAACTACAACTGCTTTAAATAAATGAAAGCCGTGTGCATCAATCTGATGCAGAGGCTGGGCTATGCCCCATTTCGAAAAAAAAAACAGCTCTATACTGAGCAAGAGGTCAAAGAGGCCAGAGAAAATGATGTGGACTTGCTAGAAGAAGCAAGAGAGCTGGCTTTGGCAAGAACAGCCATTTACCGACAGAAACCTCGGACGCTATCATGACCGGAAAGTTAATCCAAGAGTTTTCCGGGAAGGAGATCTTGTGCTTCGCCTAGTGCAGCGCACTGAAGGCCGGCATAAGCTCTTGCCACCATGGGAAGGTCCCTTCATTGTAAGCAAGGTGCTTCACAATGATGCATACTACTTGATCGACGCACAGGAGTGGAAGAAAGGAAAGGCGGACAGGTCCGGAGAGGAGAGCAAGCGTCCATGGAATGTAGCTTTGTTGCGTCCTTTCTACTCTTGAAGTTGTGGAGTAAGAAGTTCCTTTTTGTACCTTATATGCTATGAATAAAAGATGTCGGAACCTCGAATGAATCTCGGGGACTACCCCACCAAAGTTGCATGTAACTTGTCTATTTTTTCAGTTTACCGGTTGCTTATTGAACGTTTTTTCTTTCCAGTTTAGTAGTGTGCTAAACCCTACCGGAGTCTTCGACTCTGCTGCTGTCCGCAAACCGGCTTCATGGCAAGAAAGATAAACCGGTAGGGGATAAGCACATGAACTGCGAAGAGGACGAGCGGGAAAGAACAATCCGGAAAAGTTTAACTAACCCCGGTTAACCCGGTTTTTTGCAAAATTTCGAAGTTATTTCTAAGTTCAAGAAAATGCTTGTTTGGTGAAAGAACCTTGTGCTCATACGCCAAAGAACGCCCAGAGAAGGCAGGCAGAGCCAAGGCAAAAGAACCAAGTGTGCATCAAATTGAATGCAGAAACAATTTGGAAATCTTTGCAGTGCAGGATAAAAGCAGAACCAAACGCAAAAATGCTAAGGCAAACCCAAGATAATTGGCCACCGGTATAACTTACCGGCATAAAATGTTGTACGGCAACCACAAGCAGACTTATGTTTTACATCATAAGCCCCGGCATACCGGGGCAGAATTTAACAGAACATTGTTCTAAGCCACGCAGGGCCAAACAGCACGGCAAGGTAAATTGTAAGAGCAGGTAATCAGGCAGCAGGAGCTTCCGGAGGAGCGTCGCCAGCATCAGCGTCGTCTTGAGGTTCCTCCTCGGCTTCATCCTCTTCCTCATCAAGATAATCTTGAACGTCAGGAGGGGGAGGGATGAAGGTGCGCATGTCGGCATACTCCGCGATATGGTACGCACGATCCTGCCGCTTAGCGGTGAGAATCGGGTCCAGATCGGTTTCCGCGCCTTCGCGCACTCCGGTGAGGGCACCCAGGTCGAGCTCCGGGTACCAGGAACAAGCGACGCGGAGGGCAGAATCTGCTCCAGCGCGGGCAGCAGAGCACTGCCACTCGCGGATCCTCTTGCCGGCGCCCTTGAGACGGTCGCTGATAAGGGAGAAGGTATCAGGCACCTCTTCGCCAGGCCACAGGGTCCTGAAGAGCTGGGTAGCTACATCAGGAATGTCAGATAAATTGCGATCTATGGCGCGCATATGGGACACCCGCGCGTTGAGCGCGACCAGATGGTCATTGGGCGTCCATGCCACGGCAAGATCTGCTTGGCCTTGGTCCTTGCGGCGCGCGTCAACCTTCTTGACAGCGTACTTCTGGGAGTCCGGAAACAGGCCTGTGCGAAGAAAGAAGAAGACTAAGGAAAAGAATCCGGAAGAAAAAGAGACCAGAAGAAAAGATAGCGAAAAGAAAATGGGAACGAAGGAAAAAAGGCTCGTATGCAGTAGTCAAAGTATATAAAAGAAAAGAACTCACGGTAGGCAAGTGCATCAGTTTGCAGGATTAGCTGGTTGCACTCTTTGTGCTCCTCCTCCAGCCGCGCAGCTTTCTCCTCAGCACCCTTCCGGGCCTTGGCCAGCTCCTCCAGCTCCGCCAGCAGCACCACGTTGGAATTACCGGCGTCCTCCAGAGCCTCCTCCATCTTGGCCGCTGCATCAGCTTCAGCGGCTTCGAGGGCCTTGGCATGGTCAAGCCCCAGTTGGATGAGCTGGGCCTTGAGCTCCCGGTGGCTGGTCTTGAGGGCGCTCAGCTCCTCCTGATGCTGCCGGATGAGCTGGTCCTTCTCCACTGCAACCCGGACAAGAAGATGTTAACAAGATCATGCTAATAAACATGAGAAGAAAATCAAGTTAACAGGAGAAAGGGGAAAAGTTATACGTTGAGCGGTGGCGAGCTGCTCCTTGAGAGCGTTAATGGAAGCTTCCGGGATCACTGTTAAGCAGAAATTGCGAATGTTAGGAGGGAAAAAGGTTTCCGGTAAGAAAGATGCCGGTAGAACAAAAACTTACCTTGGCACTTATCGTGCGCCTCAGCAAGCTCCCGATGCTCCCATAAGAGCTCCTCAAAGAGGGCCTTCCGAGCGTCAGCCGTGAGCTGTTCAAGAAAAAGAGGTTAGTAAAGTTTTGCGCTAAGAACAAGGTTCTTAACCCGAAACTCGGGAGCTGGCAGTGCCGGTTTTGCGCTAAGTTTTTAAGTTAAATTTTGCGCTAAGAACAAGGTTCTTAACCCGAAACTCGGGGACTGGCAGTGCCGGTTTTGCGCTAAGTTTTTAAGTTAAGTTTTGCGCTAAGAACAAGGTTCTTAACCCGAAACTCGGGGACTGGCAGTGCCGGTTTTGCGCTAAGTTTTTAAGTTAAATTTTGCGCTAGGAACAAGGTTCTTAACCCGAAACTCGGGGACTGGCAGTGCCGGTTTTGCGCTAAGTTTTTAAGTTAAATTTTGCGCTAAGAACAAGGTTCTTAACCCGAAACTCGGGGACTGGCAGTGCCGGTTTTGCGCTAAGTTTTTAAGTTAAGTTTTGCGCTAAGAACAAGGTTCTTAACCCGAAACTCGGGTCTGGCAGTGCCGGTTTTGCGCTAAGTTTTTAAGTTAAGTTTTGTGCTAAGAACAAGGTTCTTAACCCGAAACTCGGGACTCGGCAGTGCCGGTTTTGCGCTAAGTTTTTAAGTTAAGTTTTGCGCTAAGAACAAGGTTCTTAACCCGAAACTCGGGGACTGGCAGTGCCGGTTTTGCGCTAAGTTTTTAAGTTAAGTTTTGCGCTAAAAGCTGCGCTCTCACCACAAAACTCGGGGACTGGGAAGATAGACAAGATAGAAACCGGCATGAAACTAAAGAAAAGATAAAACAAATCCGGAAGCAAGGAAACCGGTAGCAATTAAGAAAAGTTAGAAAAACGTACCATCAAGTTGTTCGTGGCATCATACCACGCGCTGTCGAGCTCTTTCACGGCGCTGCGGAGCCGCATGAAGTGCTCCTCGGACGACCGGTCCCCAACCGGATCAGGTGCCGGCAGCCTGTCCTTGCCCAAGCCGCGGGTCGCCGGAGTCATGTCCGCGGCGTTCCACTTCTGGGCGTAGGGCAGGAGGTGCCCCAGGTCCCGGCCTTGGCGTTGGAACTCAGTGATACGGCCAAGAAGACCGGTGGCCTTCGTGGCGGTATCCCTGGCGGCCTTGGAGACGTGCAGCACCAGAGGCTGCTGACCGCCAGAAGGGCGGCCGGAGGCCGTCGCCTTCCCCTTGATAAGCTTGGAGGTCTTGGGCGGCGGCGCGGTAGGAGCGGCCCCGAGAGGTTTGGCGCGAGGAGCACTCGGTGGCGGCATGAGGATGGTTCGTGGAGATCGGGGAGCGCTGGGCGCATCACCCGGCTTGGGACCTTCCGGCGCGGAAGATTCCGGCGCGGAAGTTGTTGTCTTTTCAAGGACGGGAGGAGCTGGAGGCTCCGCCCGCCCGGCAGCTTCTTCTTCTCCGGCGCCGATGTTGCTGGCGCCGGTATCCCGGGTCTCCGGAGGGAAGGAAAGATCCTCCTCCGTGCGGTGATCCGATGATGAAGGGGCCGCACGCCCCGAATTTGTTGTGCCCCCGAAAGGGAGGCAGAGGTGTTGCCGGCACCAGGTGGTGCCGGGCTTGAGCGAGGAGGAGGGGTTGAAGTCCTTGCGGAGTCTTCAGAGCCCGATTGTCTTGGGCCAAGCTTGAGTGCAGGGCTGAGAAAAAGAGAGAAAGACGGTTGGAAAAGAGAAACCGGAAAAAGACTTGGCAAAAAAGAGGCAAGCCGGAAAATGAAAAACTTACCCGGAAGAAGTTGGCATCGCTTTGCGCCCGTAGCGGCGCATGCCCACCTGCTTCTCCCCCACGGGCTCGGTCCGGAAGCGCTTGGAGGGAGGGGCCTGGCTGCCACCGGCATCGGATGCCGGCTGCTTGTTCTTTTGGCCCTGGGCCATGAGTTTGTCCACAAACTCAGAGCCCGCCTCGGCACGCAGGGGCGGCACGCGCTCATGAATCTATGGATTGAATATGGCTAAGAAGCAGGTTGCAGGAAAGCGATAACGGAAGAGTAAAAGAAACCGGAAAAGAAAATACCTCAAGCATGCTCAAGTCATCTGAGGACCCGGTTGGCTTTGGCGGAGACCGGCCAAGGTGCGCAGCTGGGGTCTTGCCCATCTTCAGATCCTTCCAAAAGATGTAGGGATCTGGGTCGAAGGAGTCAAGGGCGCGTTTCTGGCAAGGTCCTCGCCGCTCTGCTTCGATGAGGGGGAAGCGGTCCTTGGCCTGAAACATGAAAAAAGAAGATTAGCAAGAGCAAAAAGCTACCGGCCAAGAAGAACCCCAATCGCATAATCCCTTACTTCTTGGGTCGGAGGGTTAGTAGTGCTGAGAGGAAGGAGGCCCCATTCCTAGTCAAATGGCATAGCAGTTTGGCAAATCTGCTTAGCCTTGCGAACGACATCCTTCTTGCTAAGCGGACGGCCTGTGATCTTGGTGGGATCGCCTGGGCCGTACATCTCGCTCATCCTATGCGCACGACGCTTCAGAGGAAGCACCCGGCGTGAAATAAACGTGCGGATGATATCATCCGAGCAGATGTTGGTCTCCTTCTTCAAAGAAGCCAAGAAGCGTACCACCCGGCTGGTTTCAGCATGATCAGTCTTCGGGTTGTAGCTCCAGTTGGTCTTGCTGGGAGGCCCCGCTTGATAAGGAGGGAGATCAATAAGATCGGCACGGCCGCTGTTCTTCACATAGAAAAAGGTTCCTTGCCAGACGCGGCAAGATTCGAGGCCGGCAAATTTAAGGAAAGGGCTCCCTCGGCGAGAGCCAACGATACAAGATCCGCACTCTACGGGCGGCTTGGGCTTAGGGATCTCCTTGCCCTGAACGGAGTTAATCCGCAGACTAAAGAAGCGGGCAAACGTCTCACGAGTGGGACGAATGCCGATATAGGCCTCCATGAAGGTGCCATAGCAAGAGAGGTAGAAGATGGCGTTGCCAGGGAGATGGTGAGGTTGGAGTTTGTAGAAATCTAAAAACTCACGGAAGAAAGGGGAGGCAGGAAGGCCGAAGCCGCGCTCAAAGTGAGCAAGGAAAACAACATATTCATCGGGCTCAGGGTCCGGTTCAATTTCGTCGTCGGGAATCCGGCAAGAAACTCCTTCCGGAATCCGTCGAGACCGGTACAACCAATCGATCTCATACTCAGTGACACTGGAGCCCATCCAAGCTCCGCGGGTGATTGGGGAAGGCTCAGCGCCGGATGATTGGCTAGAGCTGCTAGAGGCTCGGCCAGAGCTACTCGCTTCTTGGCTACCGGAAGCTTGGCTAAAGCTACCGGATTCTAGATTGCCACCGGATTCTTGATGGCTACCGGATCCCTGCTGGTTGCCGGAATCGGTCTCCATCGGATCTGGAGCGTTGGATCCACCGGGAGATTGATTACGGTGTCTAACAGAAAGGGAAGAAGAAGATGCGGAGGAAGATTCCTCGTCAGACATTAGATGGGAAGGCGAAAAAACAGAAATCCCACACTTGGACCCCGCATGAAGATCTACGAGTAAGAAGAAAACCAAAGAAAAAGAGGAAATAAGAACACCGTAGACCCAAGATCTGAAAAGCAAGCAAATAGCGAGCAAAGCAAGATTGGTACCAACCTGGAGCGGCGCAGTCGCAGAGGAAGGTGTTCGCCGGTGCTGGAGCGGACCTGAGGTCGCCGACGAGCTCCGTCGACGGCGAGGCGGAAAAGCTCGCGAAGGAGCGAGAATGCAGCGGGCGCGGTGGAGCTGCTGCTAGAGCTTCCCGCACAGCGAAGTCCGGCGGAGGCACGGCGTGAGTTCGTCGGGCGCCGGAGTTGGAGCAAGCGACGGCGGACGAAGAGCGGCGGAGGCACGAGGCGAGGAGCACTGTGCGCGAAGGAAGAGGAATGCGAAGAAGAGGAAGAAGAAGGAGCAGTTGTGCTTATAAAGGAGAGAGAAGATGGGCTGAAAACCGCTGGGCCGCGGCGGTTCGCCTCGCGGGCCGCGACGGTTCGCGCCACGGGCCGCCACGTGGCAAAGAGATACACGCGAGAAAAAAGGAGGCCACACGGAGGCGCACACGAAACCCAGAGCAGTTAGTGGGATCCGCAGTGATACATTAAATGGGCGCGCGGGAGTCGAAGCGAAGTGACAACTGACACTGCCACGACAGTCACAGTGCGCATGTCACTGACAGGCGCGGGGCTCAAAATATTCTCGACTCCGCCGAGGAAGTATTTAATGACCATAGATGCCGGAGGATAAGACACCGGATAATACCTTAGGAGAAAAGATAGCGAGGATCTGGGCAAAGATGCCGGATCCAAGTCTAAGGACGGATAGATTAAACCGGTATCCTAAAAAGAAAGAACCTGGCATGGTCTGTTGGATAAGATCCGCCAGACTATACCAGCTTCGGGGACTAATGTTGGGGGGATGACCCCCGGTATGCCAAAGGCATGCCAAACCGGATGGTTTGAGCCATCAAGATACCGGATTAATGATCGTACCGGAACTTAAGGATAAGAGTTTAGCTAAGTGGAGCTAAGCCGGTATCCCCAAGAGGGGTATACCGGAACCAGGTAAGAAGATACCGGACCTCCGGAAGGACGAGCAGGTCGGCAGGACTGGTCAAAGATTCTCTCCAGAGCTAGAAGACAAAGATGAGCTAAGCAAAGTAACTTTAGACGAAGGGCTGACGATAAAGAGAAGGATGACGGTCAAAGAAGCCGGAGGACGTCAGCGTCCCTGATTAAAGAGGACTCCGGTGTCATCTATGATTAAAGTAGCTTTGTAAAGTAGTTTGTCTAGTCAAAGATGCCATTAGGGTTTCTTCCAGTGTAAGCCACCCTCTCCCCTATATAAGGAGAGGGGGTACTGCCTCCCACAGGCGCGAGACCACAGAGAGATCAGTGAACAGAACTTGTAACCATGTTGAGATCAATGAAGCTAGCGATCTAGTAAAGAGTTCTTCCTCTTGTCTCTCTTCTTGTTTACCGACCTTTGGTTGTGTTCTTGAGGAAAGCATCCGAAAGTTCTTCCCATCTAATCGCAAACCCTCCCCCGAATCCTCTAGCGTCCATTCGGCCCCAACTTAAGCCATCCTATGGCATCTGTTTGTTCACCACGACGACACATATTGTTAGAGAAGAACATTGGGCCGCTAACTAAAGCCATGATTCATGGTGGAAGTTTCAGTTTGGACAATTAATCCTCAATCTCTTATGAGAATATTATCTGTTGTTGAATGCTTATGCATTAAAAGAGGAGTCCATTATCCGTTGTCTATGTTGTCCCGTATGGATGTCTAAGTTGAGAATAATCAAAAGCGAGAAATCCAATGCGAGCTTTCTCCTTAGACCTTTGTACAAGGCGGCATAGAGGTACCCCTTTGTGACACTTGGTTGAAACATATGCTATGCAATGATAATCCATGTTAATCCAAGCTAATTAGGACAAGGTGCGAGCACTATTGGTATACTATGCATGAGGCTTGCAACTTATAGGATATCTTATACATAACACATATGATTTATTACTACCGTTGACAAAATTGTTTCTATGTTTTCAAAATGAAAAGCTCTAGCACAAAAATAGTAATCCATGCTTCCCTCTCGCGAAGGGCCTATCTTTTAGTTTATTGTTGAGTCAGTTCACCTATTCCTTCTATCTTAGAAGCAAACACTTGTGTGAATTGTGTGCATTGATTCTTACATGTTTACATATTGCACTTGTTATATTACTTTGTGTTGACAATTATCCATGAGATAAATATGTTGAAGTTGAAAGCAACCGCTGAAACTTATATCTTCCTTTGTGTTGCTTCAATGCCTTTACTTTGAATTTATTGCTTTATGAGTAACTCTTATGCAAGTCTTATTGATGCTTGTCTTGAAAGTATTATTCATGAAAAGTCTTTGCTATATGATTCATTTGTTTACTCATTGTCTTTGCCATTGCTTCGAATCGCTGCATTCATCTCATATGCTTCGCTGCATTCATCTCATATGCTTTACAATAGTATGATCAAGATTATGATATCATGTCACTTCAGAAATTATCTTTGTTATCGTTTACCTACTCGAGGGCGAGTAGGAACTAAGATTTCTTATGTTCCATGCTACTTTTATGATGATACTCACATGTTTTATACACATTATATGTCATTATTATGCATTTTCCGGCACTAACCTATTGACGAGATGCCGAAGAGCCGATTAATGTTTTCTGCTGTTTTTGGTTTCAGAAATCCTAGTAAGGAAATATTCTCGGAATTGGACGAAATCAACGCCCAGGGTCTTATTTTTCCACGAAGCTTCCAGAAGACCGAGGGAGATACGAAGTGGGGCCACGAGGTGGTGACACAACAGGGCAGCGCGGTCCAGGCCCTGGCCGCGCGGCCCTGGTGTGTGGGCCCCTCGTGACGCCCCCGACTCTGCCCTCCGCCTACTTAAAGTCTTCATCGCGAAAACCCCAGTACCGAGAGCCACGATACGGAAAACCTTCCAGAGACGCCGCCGCCGCCAATCCCATCTCGGGGGATTCGGAGATCGCCTCCGCGCACCCGCCGGAAAGGGTAATCATCTCCCGGAGGTCTCTTCATCGCCATGATCGCCTCCGGATCGATGTGTGAGTAGTTCACCCCTGGACTATGGGTCCATAGAAGTAGCTAGATGGTTGTCTTCTCCTCATTGTGCTATCATGTTAGATCTTGTGAGCTGCCTATCATGATCAAGATCATCTATTTGTAATTCTACATGTTGTGTTTGTTGGGATCCGATGAATATTGAATACTATGTCAAGTTGATTATCAATCTATCATATATGTTGTTTATGTTCTTGCATGCTCTCCGTTGCTAGTAGAGGCTCGGCCAAGTTGATACTTGTAACTCCAAGAGGGAGTATTTATGCTCGATAGTGGGTTCATGCCTCCATTGAATCTGGGGGAGTGACAGCAACCTCTAAGGTTGTGGATGTGCTGTTGCCACTAGGTATAAAACATCGATGCTTTGTCTAAGGATATTTGTGTTGATTACATTACGCACCATACTTAATGCAATTGTCTGTTGTTTGCAACTTAATACCGGAAGGGGTTCGGATGATAACCTGAAGGTGGACTTTTTAGGCATAGATGCATGCTCGGATAGCGGTCTATGTACTTTGTCGTAATGCCCTGATTAAATCTCATAGTACTCATCATGATATATGTATGTGCATTGTTATGCCTTCTTTATTTGTCAATTGCCCAACTGTAATTTGTTCACCCAACATTTATTTATCTTATGGGAGAGACACCACTAGTGAACTGTGGACCCCGGTCCAATTCTTTACATCTGAAATACAATCTACTGCAATTGTTCGTTACTGTTCTTCGCAAACAATCATCATCATCCACACTATACATCTAATCCTTTGTTTACAGCAAGCCGGTGAGATTGACAACCTCACTGTTACGTTGGGGCAAAGTACTTTGATTGTGTTGTGCAGGTTCCACGTTGGCGCCGGAATCCCTGGTGTTGCGCCGCACTACACTCCGACACCAACAACCTTCACGTTTTCGTTGACTCCTACTGGTTTGATAACCTTGGTTTCTTACTGAGGGAAAACTTACTGCTGTGCGCATCACACCTTCCTCTTGGGGTTCCCAACGGACGTGTCGACTACGCGCCATCACTTCACTGTCATGTTTGTTGCCTTTTTGTTCCGTGGTCTCTCTCTTCCGGCCCACGAGTTCCTTCGCTCTCTTCTTTTCTTCTATGGAATCCAGCTCTGGCAGCTGACCCCAAACTCGATTCTCCATCTTTCCATCTTCATTACTGTTTGCGAGGCCTTCCTCGGCATAGACCCTCACTGGGGTCTTTGGAGGAAGATCTTCTACGTGAAGCGTCACAATGACAACAATGGCCCCCCGTCGTCGGTGGTGTTGGCTTTGTTGTCAGGAAGGAGGTCGACTACTTCGATTACCCAATGAAGGAATCCGTCCAGGGCTGGCGCAACAAGTGGTTCTACCTGCGTGATCCCATAGTGCCCGGGTGGCGCTCGAATCTCCCTCCCTTCGACGACGTCTTGGTGGCTCACAAGAAGAAGTCCTGGCGAAACGTCCTTTCTCCCGAAGAGAGGGCGACAGCCGACAGACTGTTCGAGCGGGTCGTCGTCTTGAAGAACACGGGAGGCTTGACGATGTGCGGCACTGAAGTAGTTTCAGTGTTCTTGCAACGCCGAGTGCAGCTGCTAATGTCTCGACACCACCAGTTATGGCTTTATATCAGCAAGAAAGGCAAGTCAAGGATCAACTCTGCCGACCTGTCGGCAGATGAGCTTCGGGACGAGGTTCGTCGCTTGACGTGCCTCAGTATGAAGGATAACATCGTCTTGACATCGGCTCGTCCCCCTTACGATTTCAATCATCTCCCGACCGAGGTAATCTTTACTGCTCCTTGCTTGCTTTCACCTCCTTTTCTTTGTTGTGTTTTGCAAACTTCCCTTTCTCTTCTTGATAGGCCTCCTCCGTCATTCAATGCTATCCTCCCACACCGGAAAGCGGCGTGGAACCGGAGGATGATGATGACGATTCCGAAGGGACCGAGGACGCCCAGCAGGTCTTTGAGGACAGCGATATCCAGGAGGGCGAGACTGTCGAGGAGGCTGCTTTTACCAGGAGCAAGCGTCGCTTGTAGATAGACGAAGATTTTATCACGACGGCTGAATCTAGTCCCAGCGACCAAGATAATGATGCCGTTGGAGCTTCTCCGCCTTCTCCTGCTGACAAGGGGCCGTCAGGCTTTTTTGCTGCCGAGGATGACTTGGAACTGTGAGCATCTTCACCCCTTCGTGATTTGACTTTTGTCATTTTGTACGCTAATCATTCTCTTTTCTGAAGTAGCTCTGATGATGATCTCGTCCCTCTCGCAAAGAGGGCTAAATTATCTGCTGAGAGAGCGGCATCAGCTAAGGAACCGAATCCTTCTCCTGCCAAGTTGACGCCTCCTACGAGGACGACCGTGGAGAAGATTCCAGTGTCGAAGGTTATTCCTCCTGGCGATGCTCCTACTTCGTCGGCTTCTCGTGATCACGTAAGTATTTATTTTGCCTTGTTTCGCTGAATTTTCTTCATGTCGACTGAATCTCCCTGATTTCCCTTGCTGCAGCCGATTTATGCCACAGTCGATGCTGTGGTAGATTTCGCCGAGCTGTTTACCTGACTGGAGGCTGAAAACGCCCAGCTTCGGAAGACTGTCAAATCTTCGGCTGATCAGGTGCTGGAGGCCAACAGGCTTGCCACCGATGCCAAGAAGGAAAACGCCTTGCTGAAGGAGGAGCTGTCGAAGCTGAAGCAGCAGATGAAGGATGAGCAGGACGCCAGGCGTGCGGCAGCGGTCACAGTTGATAAGAAGGAAGGCGTCCTCCGTGAATCCATCAAAGATTTATTGGGTAAAATTCACGACACAATGTTTCTTTTCTGGTATTTCTTTACTGGCTATTGATTTGTCTTTCTTTCAGAGGCCGCCAATATAACCGTCACTCGACGCCATCAGCTTCGGGAGGACTCCACATCTGATGCCTTGTCGCTTGCTGCTGAGTCAAATGTCCAAGTCCTCGGGCTTCTGCAAAAGACTAGAGGAGCACTGTCGAGGCTGTACTCGATGATCTTCCCGAAGGTGAAGCAGGACAAGACCCTTGGCGAGATGGCGGATGCTTTTCTTGTCGACTCTTCCGAGCCTGTGGAGGTATTGAAACGCCGTTCTCGATTGTTTGGGGCGGTTCTTACTTTCCAGCTGCTAATGGGTCATGGGCTGGGGTCTGACTTGGAGAAGTTATCTAAGGCATTGCCTGTGGATGACGACAACCACTTAGTCGACCTTGAACCCTTCAAAAGATCGGCAGTAACTTGTGCCAATCAACTGCTGAAGTTGGTAGACGAAGCACAAGCCAAGCCTACTCCTGAAGCTGCCCCTGGCTCATCGTCAGCGCCTCCTTAAACTTGTTGCTTCATTATTTGTAAATAAGACCAATCGTAACTCTACTTAGTCCTATTTATTTCGGCTGTGTTGCCAATTCGAACAACCTTTTGGATGTAATATATATGCCAGCACTCCCGATGGGAGTTTTATGTTAACGTCTTTTTGAATCGAAGATTGTACTGCAGATTCCTTCATCTTCTTCTCGCGCCGAGCTTTTCTCGAATCCTTCGACTAACGATGAATCCGACCTTCACTACAAGAAAAGTTGCCATGGCCGACGAAGTTGAAGTCGCGCCGTGGTTGCTGGTGTACCATGGCCGACGATTTTGGGTCCCTCCGTGGTGCATGTCAAAACTTTTTTTCTCGTTTTTGAGGCCACCTAGCCCGACGAAAGCGGCCAAAACGTCGCGTATGGTGGCCCGGGACGTGGTGCATCGCGAATTCTCGGGTTCGCCGGCCGAGTCAACGCAAATCCGCACCGCCCGGGGATGTAGGGCCCGGATGGCAGCCTCTCTAGCATTATTTTTTTTTCTCGATCGCGCCATCT
>NC_061510.1:224800582-224831212 GCF_022539505.1 Lolium rigidum | reverse complement strand
GATCTCCGAATCCCCGAGATGGGATCGGCGGCGGCGGCGTCTGCGGGAAGGTTTTCCGTATCGTGGTTTTTCGCATCGGGGGTTTCGCGACGGAGGCTTTAAGTAGGCGGAAGGGCGAGTCGGGGGGCGACGAGGGGCCCACACCACAGGGCGGCGCGGGCCCCCCTTGGCCGCGCCGCCTTGTGGTTTGGCCACCTCGTGGCCCCACTTCGTATGCTCTTCGGTCTTATGGAAGGTTCGTGGCGAAATAGGCCCCGGGTCTTGATTTCGTCCAATTCGAGAATATTTCGTTACTAGGATTTACGAAACCAAAACAGCAGAAAACGACAAGCGGCACTTCGGCATCTTGTTAATAGGTTAGTTCCGAGAAAATGCACGAATATGACATAAAGTGTGCATAAAACATGTAGGTATCATCAATAATATGGCATAGAACATAAGAAATTATCGATACGTCGGAGACGTATCAAGCATCCCCAAGCTTAGTTACTGCTCGTCCCGAGCATGTAAAACGATAACAAAGATAATTTCGAAGTGACATGCCATCATAATCTTGATCATACTATTTGTAAACATATGTAGTGGATGCAGCGATCAAAACAATGGTAATGACATGAGTAAACAAGTGAATCATAAAGCAAAGACTTTTCATGAATAGTACTTCAAGACAAGCATCAATAAGTCTTGCATAAGAGTTAACTCATAAAGCAATAAATCAAAGTAAAGGCATTGAAGCAACACAAAGGAAGATTAAGTTTCAGCGGTTGCTTTCAACTTGTAACATGTATATCTCATGGATAATTGTCAACATAGAGTAATATAACAAGTACAATATGCAAGTATGTAGGAATCAATGCACGGTTCACACAAGTGTTTGCTTCTTGAGGTGGAGAGAGATAGGTGAAGCTGACTCAACATAAAAGTAAAAAAGAATGGTCCTTCAAAGAGGAAATCATCGATTGCTATATTTGTGCTAGAGCTTTTATTTTGAAAACATGAAACAATTTTGTCAACGGTAGTAATAAAGCATATGAGTTATGAAAGTTATATCTTACAAGTTGCAAGTCTCATGCATAGTATACTAATAGTGCCCGCACCTTGTCCTAATTAGCTTGGACTACGGATCTTTGCAATGCACATGTTTTAACCAAGTGTCACAAAGGGGTACCTCCATGCCGCACTGTACAAAGGTCTAAGGAGAAAGCTCGCATTTTGGATTTCTCGCTTTTGATTATTCTCAACTTAGACATCCATACCGGGACAACATGGACAACGAGATAATGGACTCCTCTTTAATGCATAAGCATGTGGCAACAATTATTATTCTCATATGAGATTGAGGATATATGTCCAAAGCTGAAACTTCCACCATGATTCATGGCTTTAGTTAGCGGCCCAATGTTCTTCTCTAACAATATGCATGCTCCAACCATGAAGGTGGTAGATCTCTCTTACTTCGAGACAAGACGGACATGCATAGCAACTCACATGATATTCAACAAAGAATAGTTGATGGCGTCCCCGAAACATGGTTATCGCACAACAAGAAACTTAATAAGAGATAAAGTGCATAAGTACATATTCAATACCACAATAGTTTTTAAGCTATTTGTCCCATGAGCTATATATTGCAAAGGTGAATGATGGAATTTTAAAGGTAGCACTCAAGCAATTTACTTTGGAATGGCGGATAAATACCATGTAGTAGGTAGGTATGGTGGACACAAATGGCATAGTGGTTGGCTCAAGGATTTTGGATGCATGAGAAGTATTCCCTCTCGATACAAGGTTTAGGCTAGCAAGGTTATTTGAAACAAACACAAGGATGAACGGTGCAGCAAAACTCACATAAAAGACATATTGTAAACATTATAAGATTCTACACCGTCTTCCTTGTTGTTCAAAACTCAATACTAGATGTTATCTAGACTCTAGAGAAACCAAATATGCAAACCAAATTAGCAAGCTCTAAGTGTTTCTTCATTAATGGGTGCAAAGCATATGATGCAAGAGCTTAAACATGAGCACAACAATTTCCAAGTATCAAATTATCCAAGACATTTTAGAATTACTACATGTAGCATTTTCCAATTCCAACCATATAACAATTTAACGAAGAAGAAACTTCGCCATGAATACTATGAGTAGAGCCTAAGGACATACTTGTCCATATGCTACAGCGGAGCGTGTCTCTCTCCCATAAAGTGAATGCTAGGATCCATTTTATTCAAACAAAAACAAAAACAAAAACAAATCGACGCTCCAAGCAAAGTGCATAAGATGTGGCGGAATAAAAATATAGTTTCAGGGGAGGAACCTGATAATGTTGTCGATGAAGAAGGGGATGCCTTGGGCATCCCCAAGCTTAGACGCTTGAGTCTTCTTAGAATATGCAGGGGTGAACCACCGGGGCATCCCCAAGCTTAGAGCTTTCACTCTCCTTGATCATATTGCATCATACTCTCTTGATCCTTGAAAACTTCCTCCACACCAAACTCGAAACAACTCATTAGAGGGTTAGTGCATAATAAAAATTAACATGTTCAGAGGTGACACAATCATTCTTAACACTTCTGGACATTGCATAAAGCTACTGGACATTAATGGATCAAAGAAATTCATCCAACATAGCAAAAGAGGCAATGCGAAATAAAAGACAGAATCTGTCAAAACAGAACAGTCCGTAAAGATGGATTTTATTAGGCCACCAGACTTGCTCAAATGAAAATGGTCAAATTGAATGAAAGTTGCGTACATATCTGAGGATCATGCACGTAAATTGGCTTAATTTTCTGAGCTACCTACAGGGAGGTAGACCCAGATTCGTGACAGCAAAGAAATGCGGAACTGCGCGGTAATCCAAATCTAGTACTTACTTTACTATCAAAGACTTTACTTGGCACAACAAAACATAAAACTAAGATAAGGAGAGGTTGCTACAGTAGTAAACAACTTCCAAGACACAAATATAAAACAAAAATACTGTAGTAAAAACATGGGTTGTCTCCCATAAGCGCTTTTCTTTAACGCCTTTCAGCTAGGCGCAGAAAGTGTATCTCAAGTAACATCAAGAGATGAAGCATTGACATCATAATTTGTTCTAATAATAGAATCATAAGGTAACTTCATTCTCTTTCTAGGGAAGTGTTCCATACCTTTCTTGAGAGGAAATTGATATTTAATATTACCTTCCTTCATATCAATAGTAGCACCAACGGTTCGAAGAAAAGGTCTTCCCAATATAATGGGGCAAGATGCATTGCATTCAATATTCAAGACAACAAAATCAACGGGGACAAGGTTATTGTTAACCATAATATGAACATTATCAACTTTCCCCAAAGGTTTCTTTTTAGCATTATCGGCGAGATTAACATCCGGATAACGAGTTTTTCAATGGTGGCAAGTCAAGCATATCATAGACTTTTTTAGGCATAACAGAAATACTTGCACCAAGATCACATAAAGCATTACAATCAAAATCTTTGACTCTCATTTTAATGATGGGCTCCCAACCATCCTCTAGCTTTCTAGGAATAGAAGTTTCAAGTTTTAGTTTCTCTTCTCTAGCTTTTATGAGAGCATTTGTAATATGTTTTGTGAAAGCCAAGTTTATAGCACTAGCATTAGGACTTTTAGCAAGTTTTTGCAAGAACTTTATAACTTCAGAGATGTGGCAATTATCAAAATCTAAATCATTACAATCTAAAGCAATGGGATTATCATCCCCAAGGTTGGAAAAAATTTCAGCAGTTTTATCACAGGCAGTTTCAGCAGTTTTAGCGATTTCGGGTAGTTTTGCGCGCTTTGCACTAGGAGTAGAAGCATTGCCAACACCAATTATTTTACCATTGATAGTAGGAGGTGCAGCAACATGTGAATCATTAGCATTGCTAGTGGTGGTAATAGTCCAAACTTTAGCTACATTTTCCTTTTTAGCTAGTTTTTCATTTTCTTCTCTATCCCACCTAGCACGCGAGTTCAGCCATTAATCTTATATTCTCATTAATTCTAACTTGGATGGCATTTGCTGTAGTAACAATTTTATTTTCAATATTCCTATTAGGCATAACTTTCGATTTCAAAAGATCAACATCAGAGGCAAGACTATCAACTCTAGAAGCAAGAATATCAATTTTATTGAGCTTTTCCTCAACAGATTTGTTAAAGGCGGTTTGTGTACTAATAAATTCTTTAAGCATGGCTTCAAGTCCAGGGGGTGTATTCCTATTATTGTTGTAAGAATTCCCATAAGAATTAGCATAACCGTTACCATTATTATAAGGATATGGCCTATAGTTATTACTAGAATTGTTAGATAAGCATTGTTGTTGAAATTATTATTTTTAATGAAGTTTACATCAACATGTTCTTCTTGGGCAACCAATGAAGCTAATGGAACATTATTAGGATCAACATTAGTCCTATCATTTGCAAGCATAGACATAATAGCATCAACCTTATCATTCAAGGAAGAGGATTTTTCAACGGAATTTACCTTCTTACCTTGTGGAGCTCTTTACGTGTGCCATTCGAGTAATTAACCATCATATTATCAAGGAGCTTTGTTGCTTCACCAAGAGTGATGGACATAAAGGTACCTCCAGCAGCTGAATCCAATAAATTCCGCGAAGAAAATTTTAGTCCTGCATAGAAGGTTTGGATGATCATCCAAGTAGTCGATCCATCGGTTGGGCAATTTTTAACCGAGAGATTTCATTCTTTCCCAAGCTTGAGCAACATGTTCATTATCCAATTGTTTAAAATTCATTATGCTACTCCTCAAAGATATAATTTTAGCAGGGGGATAATATCTACCAATAAAAGCATCCTTGCATTTAGTCCAGGAATCAATACTATTCTTAGGCGAGAGATAGCAACCAATCTTTAGCTCTTCCTCTTAATGAGAAAGGAAACAATTTTAATTTTATAATGTCACCATATACATCTTTCTACTTTTGCATTTCACACAATTCAACAAAATTATTGAGATGGGCAGCAGCATCATCAGAACTAACACCAGAAAATTGCTCTCTCATGACAAGATTCGATAAAGCGAGGTTTAATTTCAAAGAATTCTGCTGTAGTAGCAGGTGGAGCAATAGGTGTGCATAGGAAATCATTATTATTTGTGGTTGTGAAGTCACACAACTTAGTATTTTCAGGGTTGGCCATTTTAGCAATAGTAAATAAAACAAGCTAGATAAAGTAAATGCAAGTAAACTAATTTTTTTGTGTTTTTGATATAGCAAACAAGATAGTAAATAAAGTAAAACTAGCAACTAATTTTTTTGTGTTTTGATATAATGCAGCAAACAAAGTAGTAAATAAAATAAAGCAAGACAAAAACAAAGTAAAGAGATTGAGAAGTGGAGACTCCCCTTGCAGCGTGTCTTGATCTCCCCGGCAATGGCGCCAGAAAAAGAGCTTGATGGCGTGTATTTCACACGTTCGTTGGGCAACCCCAAGATGAAGGTATGATGCGCACAACAGCAAGTTTTCCCTCAGAAAGAAACCAAGGTTTATCGAACCAGGAGGAGCCAAGAAGCACGTTGAAGGTTGATGGCGGCGGGATGTAGTGCGGCGCAACACCAGAGATCCCGGCGCCAACGTGGAACCTGCACAACACAACCAAAGTACTTTGCCCCAACGAAACAGTGAGGTTGTCAATCTCACCGGCTTGCTGTAACAAAGGATTAACCGTATTGTGTGGAAGATGATTGTTTGCGAGAGAAAACGAGTAAAACAAGTATTGCAGCAGATTTGTATTTCGGTATTAAAGAATGGACCGGGGTCCACGAGTTCACTAGAGGTGTCTCTCCCATAAGATAAAAGCATGTTGGGTGAACAAATTACGGTTGGGCAATTGAAAAATAGAGAGGGCATAACAATGCACATACATGTCATGATAAGTATAGTGAGATTTAATTGGGCATTACGACAAAGTACATAGACCGCCATCCAAGCTGCATCTATGCCTAAAAAGTCCACCTTCGAGGTTATCGTCCGAACCCCCTCCGAGTATTAAGTTGCAAAGCAACGAGACAATTGCATTAAGTATGGTGCGTAATGTAATCAATAACTACATCCTCGGACATAGCATCAATGTTTTATCCCTAGTGCCAACGGCACAACACAACCTTAGAACTTTACGTCACTTGTCCCGAGTGTCAATGCAGGCATTAACCCACTATCGAGCATAAATACTCCCTCTTGGAGTTACTAGCATCAACTTGGCCAGAGCTTCTACTAATAACGGAGAGCATGCAAAATCATAAACAACACATATGCAATAACTTGATAATTAACATAACATGGTATTCTCTATCCATCGGATCCAGACAAACACAACATAGAGTATTACAGATAGATGATCTTGATCATGTTAGGCAGCTCACAAGATCCAACAATGAAGCACAATGAGGAGAAGACAACCATCTAGCTACTGCTATGGACCCATAGTCCGGGGGTGAACTACTCACTCATCACTCCGGAGGCGACCATGGCGGTGTAGAGTCCTCCGGGAGATGAATCCCCTCTCCGGCGGGGTGCCGGAGGAGATCTCCAGAATCCCCCGAGATGGGATCGGCGGCGGCGGCGTCTCTGGAAGGTTTTCCGTATCGTGGTTTTTCGCATCAGGGGTTTCGCGACGGAGGCTTTAAGTAGGCGGAAGGGCAGAGTCGGGGCGCTGACGAGGGGCCCACACCACAGGGCGGCGCGGGCCCCCCCTTGCCCGCGCCGCCTTGTGGTTTGACCACCTCGTGGCCCCACTTCGTATGCTCTTCGGTCTTCTGGAAGGTTCGTGGCGAAATAGGCCCCTGGGTCTTGATTTCGTCCAATTCCGAGAATATTTCGTTACTAGGATTTCTGAAACCAAAAACAGCAGAAAACGAGCAGCGGCACTTCGGCATCTTGTTAATAGGTTAGTTCCAGAAAATGCACGAATATGACATAAAGTGTGCATAAAACATGTAGGTATCATCAATAATATGGCATAGAACATAAGAAATTATCGATACGTCGGAGACGTATCACCTGCACAACACAATCAAAGTACTTTGCCCCAACGTAACAGTGAGGTTGTCAATCTCACCGGCTTGTTGTAAACAAAGGATTAGATGTATAGTGTGGATGATGATGATCGTTCGCGAAGAACAGTAACGAACAATTGCAGTAGATTGTATTTCAGATGTAAAGAATTGGACCGGGGTCCACAGTTCACTAGTGGTGTCTCTCCCATAAGATAAATAAATGTTGGGTGAACAAATTACAGTTGGGCAATTGACAAATAAAGAAGGCATAACAATGCCCATACATATATCATGATGAGTACTATGAGATTTAATCAGGGCATTACGACAAAGTACATAGACCGCTATCCGACATGCATCTATGCCTAAAAAGTCCACCTTCGAGTTATCATCCGAACCCCTTCCGGTATTAAGTTGCAAACAACAGGACAATTGCATTAAGTATGGTGCGTAATGTAATCAACACAAATATCCTTAGACAAAGCATCGATGTTTTATACCTAGTGGCAACAGACACATCCACAACCTTAGAGGTTGCTCTGTCACTCCCAGATTCAATGGAGGCATGAACCCACTATCGAGCATAAATACTCCCTCTTGGAGTTACAAGTATCAACTTGGCCGAGCCTCTACTAGCAACGGAGAGCATGCAAGAACATAAACAACATATATGATAGATTGATAATCAACTTGACATAGTATTCAATATTCATCGGATCCCAACAAACACAACATGTAGAATTACAAATAGATGATCTTGATCATGATAGGCAGCTCACAAGATCTAACATGATAGCACAATGAGGAGAAGACAACCATCTACCTACTGCTATGGACCCATAGTCCAGGGGTGAACTACTCACACATCGATCCGGAGGCGATCATGGCGATGAAGAGACCTCCGGGAGATGATTCCCCTCTCCGGCAGGGTGCCGGAGGCGATCTCCTGAATCCCCCGAGATGGGATTGGTGGCGGCGGCGTCTCTGGAAGGTTTTCCGTATCGTGGCTCTCGGTACTGGGGTTTTCGCGACGAAGACTTTAAGTAGGCGGAAGGGCAAAGTCGGGGGCGTCACGAGGGGCCCACACACCAGGGCCGCGCGGCCAGGGCCTGGGCCGCGCCGCCCTGTTGTGTCGCCACCTCGTGGCCCCACTTCGTATCTCCCTCGGTCTTCTGGAAGCTTCGTGGAAAAATAAGACCCTGGGCGTTGATTTCGTCCAATTCCGAGAATATTTCCTTACTAGGATTTCTGAAACCAAAAATAGCAGAAAACAACAACTGGCTCTTCGGCATCTCGTCAATAGGTTAGTGCCGGAAAACCTTATCACCGTATTGTCTAGTTGGAGGCCCATGAAGACACTTGGAGGCAAGGCGGGCCACTTGGATGGTGCACCAGAAGATTCCTTGACGGGCAAGACAAAGAGGCAGCCGAACAAGGAATGATTAGATTTAAAACTACTGTAAACCTAGTCGTACTCGGTTAGACCTCTTGAGACCTGGCCTCCTATATAAAGGCCAGGAGAGGGGCTGCCGAGGGACACAATCAATCTTAGCAGCCTTAGCCACCTAAAAAGTCTAGAGCTAGGTCGCCGCAGCACTTAGCCTCTCGACGAGATCTCAGCCGAACTATTCGGCACCCCATTGTAACCCATTATCTTCATAATCAAGAACAGATAGGCAGGACGTAAGGGTTTTACCTCATCGAGGGTCCCGAACCTGGGTAAATCGCTCTCCCCGCTTGCAGGATTCCGTCAACCCTAAGCCCCAATCGGAGGGCATTGCCGAGGATCACCCTCGACAACGGCCAGTATACTTCGTCAGCGAAGTCTTATCACCATCAAAACAGCGGTACCCGCAGTACCAGAAGCTAGCATATGGAGTGTTTACAACCGCAAGAAAACTGCGACACTATTTTTCGGTGCATCCGATAATAGTGGTCAACGAGGCGCCTTTATCCAACATACTAAACAATCCAGAAGCTACGGGGCGCGTCTCCCTTTGGGGAATAGAACTTTCCCCTCGGGACATCACATACGAAAAAAGAAAAGCAATAAAGTCACAAATCTTACCAAACTTCATCGCAGAGTGGATGGAGCTGCAAAATACGGGACCTCCGGATTTATCGAGAACGTGGACTGATACGTCTCAAACGTATCTATAATTTCTTATGTTCCATGCTAGTTTTATGACAATACTCACATGTTTTATATACACTTTACATCATTTTGATGCATTTTCCGGCACTAACCTATTAACAAGATGCCGAAGCGCCAGCTTCTGTTTTCTGCTGTTTTTGGTTTCAGAAATCCTACACAGGAAATATTCTCGGAATTGGACGAAACAAAAGCCCACGGTCTTATTTTGCACGGAGCCTTCCAGAAGTCCGAAGAGGAGACGAAGAGGGGACGCGAGGCGGCCACCCCACAAGGCGACGCGGTGGGGCCCCTGGCCGCGTCGGCCTATGGGGTGGGCCCCTCGGCCGCCCCCCGACTCTGCCCCTTCGCCTATTTATTCTCTCCGTCGCGAAAACCCTAGTACCGAGAGCCACGATACGAGAAAAGTTACTGTGACGCCGCCGCCGCCAATCCCATATCGGGGGATTCAGAAGATCGCCTCCGACACCCTACCGGAGAGGGGAATCATCACCGGAGGACTCTACATCATCATGCTTGCCTCCGGATTGATGCGTGAGTAGTTCATCCTTGGACTATGGGTCCATAGCAGTAGCTAGATGGTGTTCTTCTCCTCTTGTGCTCTCATGTTTAGATCTTGTGAGCTGCCTAACATGATCAAGATCATCTATTTGTAATGCTACATGTTGTGTTTGTTGGGATCCGATGAATATGGAATACTATGTCAAGTTGATTATTGATCTATCATATATGTGTTGTTTCTGATCTGTCATGCTCTCCGTTGCTAGTAGAGGCTCTGGCCAAGTTGATGCTTGTGACTCCAAGAGGGAGTATTTATGCTCGATAGTGGGTTCATGCCTCCATTGAATCTGTGATAGTGACAGAAAGTTCTAAGGTTATGGATGTGTTGTTGCCACTAGGGATAAAAAATCAATGCTTTGTCTAAGGATATTTGTGTTGATTACATTACGCACAGTACTTAATGCAATTGTCTATTGTTTGCAACTTAATGCTGGAAGGGGTGCAGATGCTAACCCGAAGGTGGACTTTTTAGGCATAGATGCATGCTGGATAGCGGTCTATGTTCTTTGTCGTAATGCCCTAAGTAAATCTCATATTAGTCATCATGATATGTATGTGCATTGTTATGCCCTCTCTATTTGTCAATTGCCCAACTGTAATTTGTTCACCCAACATGCTATTTATCTTATTGGAGACACACCACTAGTGAACTGTGGACCCCGGTCCATTCTTTTACATCTGAAATACAACCTACTCGCAATCATTGTTCTCTCGTTGTTCTTTACAAGCAAACATCATTCTCCACACCATACGTTTAATCCTTTGTTTACAACAAGCCGGTGAGATTGACAACCTCACTATTAAGTTGGGGCAAAGTATTTTGATTGTGTTGTGCAGGTTCCACGTTGGCGCCGGAATCCCTGGTGTTGCGCCGCACTACACTCCTTCACCAACAACCTTCACGTGGCCTTCATCTCCTACTGGTTCGATAACCTTGGTTTCTTACCGAGGGAAAACTTGCTCGCTGTACGCATCACACCTTCCTCTTGGGGTTCCCAACGAACGTGTGCTTCACGCGTTATCAAGCTCTTTTTTCGGCGCCGTTGTCGGGGAGATCAAGACACGCTGCAAGGGGAGTCTCTCACATCCAATCTCTTTACTTTGTTTATTGTCTTGCTTTACTTTATTTTATTTTCTGTTTTGTTTGCTTTCTTTATATCAAAAACACAAAAAAATTAGTTACTTGTTTTACTTTACTTAATTTAGTTTGCTTTACTTGTTTTTATTACTGTTAAAATGAATACTCCTGAGAACACTAAGTTGTGTGATTTCACTAGCACAAATAATAATGATTTTATATGCACTACTATTGCTTCACCTGCCACTACAGCAGAATTTTATGAAATTAAACCTACTTTACTAAATCTTGTTATGAGAGAGCAATTTTCTGGTGTTAGTTCTGATGATGCTGCTGCCCATCTTAATAATTTTGTTGAACTTTGTGAAATGCAAAAGTATAAGGATGTAGATGGAGACATTATAAAACTGAAATTCTTTCCTTTCTCCTTAAGAGGAAGAGCTAAAGATTGGTTGCTATCTTTGCCTAAGAATAGTATTGATTCATGGACTAAATGTAAAGATGCTTTCATTGGTAGATATTATCCTCCTACTAAAATTATATCTTCGAGAAGTAGCATTATGAATTTTAAGCAATTGGATAATGAACATGTTGCCCAAGCATGGGAAAGAATGAAATCTTTGGTAAATAATTGCCCTACCCATGGACTGACTACTTGGATGATCATCCAAACCTTTTATGCAGGATTAAATTTTTCTTCAAGGAACCTATTGGATTCAGCTGCTGGAGGTACTTTTATGTCCATCACTTTGGGTGCCGCAACAAAGCTTCTTGATGATATGATGATCAACTACTCCGAATGGCACACTCGAAAGGACTCCACAAGGTAAGAAGGTAAATTCTGTTGAAGAAACCTCCTCCTTGAGTGATAAGATTGATGTGATTATGTCTATGCTTGTTAATGGTAGATCTAATGTTGATCCTAATAATGTTCCTTTAGCTTCATTGGTTGCTCAAGAAGAGCATGTTGATGTGAACTTCATTAAAAATAGTAATTTCAACAACAATGCTTATATGAATAATTTTGGTAACAACTATAGGCCATATCCTTCTAATAATGGTAATTCTTATGGTAATTCTTACAAAAATAGTAGGAGTGTACCCTCTGGTCTTGAAGTCATGCTTAAAGAATTCATTAGTACACAAACTGCTTTTAACAAATCTGTTGAGGAAAAGTTTGGTAAAATTGATATTCTTGCTTCTAAGGTTGATAGTCTTGCTGCTGATGTTGATCTTTCAAAATTGAAAGTTATGCCTAATGAAGATAAATATATTAAGTCATTTGCTACAGCAAACGCTATACAAGTTCGAATTAATGACAATATTAGATTGACGGCTGAATTGCATGCTAGGTGGGAAAGAGAAGAAAAACTAGCTAAAGAGAATAATGTAGCTAAAGTTTAGACTATTACCACCACTAGTAATGTTGATGCTTCACATGTTGCTAAACCTCCTACTATCAATGGTAAAATAATTGGTATTGGCAATGTTTCTACTCCTAGTACAAAGCGTGCAAAATTGCCTGAAACTGTTGAAACGGCTTGTGATGAAAGTGCTGAAATTTTTCAGAATATTGTGAACAATGATCCCATTGCTTTAGATCATAATGGTTTAGATTTTGATAAGTGTCATATCTCTGAAGTTATTAAGTTCTTGCAAAAACTTGCTAGAAGTCCTAATGCTAGTGCTATAAATTTGGCCTTTACAAAACATATTACAAATGCTCTCATTAAAGCTAGAGAAGAGAAATTAAAACTTGAAACTTCTATTCCTAGGAAGTTAGAAGATGGTTTGGAGCCCATCATTAAAATGAAGGTCAATGATTTTGATTGTAATTCTTTATGTGATCTTGGTGCAAGTATTTCTGTTATGCCTAAGAAACTCTATGATATGCTTGACTTGCCACCATTGAAAAATTGTTATTTGGATGTTAATCTTGCTGATAGTTCTATAAAGAAACCTTTGGGGAGGATTGATAATGTTCACATTACGGTTAACAATAACCTTGTCCCCGTTGATTTTGTTGTCTTGGATATTGAATGCAATGCATCTTGTCCTATTATTTCGGGAAGACCCTTTCTTCGAACTGTTGGTGCTATTATTGATATGAAAGAAGGAAATATTAAGTATCAATTCCCTCTTAAGAAAGGTATGGAACACTTCCCTAGAAAGAGAATGAAGTTGCCTTTTGATTCTATTATTAGAACAAATTATGATGTTGATGCTTCATCTCTTGATAATACTTGAGTTACACTTTCTGTGCCTAGCTGAAAGGCGTTAAAGAAAAGCGCTTATGGGAGACAACCCATTATTTTATTTCTGAAATTTTTGTTTTATATTTGTGTCTTGGAAGTTGTTACTACTGTAGCAACCTCTCCTTATCTTTACTTTATTGTATTGTTGTGCCAAGTAAAGTCTTTGATAGTAAGGTTGATACTAGATTTGGATTTCTGCGCAGAAACAGATTTCTAGCTGTCACGAATTTGCGTAGAACTCTTTGTAGGAAACTCAGAAAAATCTGCGAAAATTCATGAGTGATCCACAGATATGTACGCAACTTTCATTCAATTTGAGATTCTTCATCTGAGCATGTTAAGTGCCTCTGAAAAATTCGTCTTTACGGACTGTTCTATTTTGACAGATTCTGCCTTTTATTTCGCATTGCCTCTTTTACTGTGTTGAGTGGATTTTTTTGCTCCATTAACTTCCAGTAGCTTTGGGTAATGTCCAGAAGTGTTAGGAATGATTGTGTCCTCTCTGAACATGTGAATTTTTGATTATGCACTAACCCTCTAATGAGATAGTTTTGAGTTTGGTGTGGAGGAAGTTTTCAAGGATCAAGAGAGGAGGATGATATAATATGATCAAGAAGAGTGAAAAGTCTAAGCTTGGGGATGGCCCCGTGGTTCATCCCTGCATATTTCAAGAAGACTCAAGCATCTAAGCTAGGGGATGCCCAAGGCATCCCCTTCTTCATCGATAACTTATCAGGTCACCTCTAGTGAAACTATATTTTTATTCCGTCACATCTTATGTGCTTTACTTGGAGCGTCTGTGTGTTTTTATTTTTGTTTTTGTTCAAATAAATTCGGATCCTAGCATTCCTTGTGTGGAGAAAGACACGCTCCGCTGTTTCATATGAACACTGGTGTTCTTAGCTTTACTTTTAATGTTCATGGCGAAGGTTGAAAACTGCTTCGCTCATTGCTATTTGGTTGGAAAACAGAAAATGCTTCATGTGGTAATTGATATATGGTCTTGAATAATTTGATACTTGGCAATTGTTTGAGTTCTCAAGTAGATCATGTTTAAGCTCTTGCATCATGCAGTTTGAACCTATTAGTGGAGAATTACTGTAGAGCTTGTTCAAATTTGGTTTGCATGATTGGTCTCTCTAAAAGTCTAGATATTTTCTGGTAAAAGTGTTTGAACAACAAGGAGACAGTGTAGAGTCTTATAATGCTTGCAATATGTTCTTATGTAAGTTTTGTTGTACCGGTTCATACTTGTGTTTGCTTCAAACAACCTTGCTAGCCAAAGCCTTGTACTGAGAGGGAATGCTTCTCGTGCATCCAAAACCTTGAGCCAAAACCTATGCCATTTGTGTCCACCATAACTACCTACTATGTGGTATTTTTTTGCCATTCCAAGTAAATTGCTTGCGTGCTACCTTTAAAATTTCATTCCTTGTCTTTGCAATATATAGCTCATGGGAAAATAGCTTAAAAACTATTGTGGTATTGAATATGTCGCTTATGTATCTTATTTCTTATAAGTTGCTTGTTGAGCGGTAACCATGTTTCGGGGACGCCATCAACTCGTTACACCTTTGTTGAATATCATGTGAGTTGCTATGCATGTTCGTCTTGTCTGAAGTAAGGGTGATTTATCATGATTAAATGGTTTGAGTATGCATATTGTTAGAGAAGAACATTGGGCCGCCAACCAAAGCCATGTATCACGGTGGAAGTTTCAGTTTGGACATTAATCCTCAATCTCTTATGAGAATATTATCTGTTGTTGAATGCTTAAGCATTAAAGAGGAGTCCATTATCTGTTTTCTATGTTGTCCCGGTATGGATGTCCTTAAGGTGAGATCTATCAAAATCGAGAAATCAAATGCGATCTATCTCCTTGGACCTTTGTACAGGTGACATCGAGGTACCCCTTTGTGACACTTGGTCGAAACATATGTAATGCAATGATAATCCATGGAAATCCGAGCTAATTAGGACAAGGTGCGAGCACTATTGGTATTCGATGCATGAGGCTTGCAACTTATAGGATGTTTTATGCATAACACATATGAATTATTACTACCGTTGACAAAATTGTTTCCATGTTTTCAAAATAAAAAGCTCTAGCACAAGTGTAATCCCTGCTTCCCTCTGCGAAGGGCCTTTCTTTTACTTTATGTTGAGTCAGTTTACCTACTTCTTTCTATCTTAGAAGCAAACACTTGTGTCAACTGTGTGCATTGATTCTTACATACTTGCTTATTTGCATTCATCATATTACTTTGTGTTGACAATTATCCATGAGATATACATGTTGAAGTTGAAAGCAACTGCTGAAACTTATATCTTCCTTTGTGTTGCTTCAAAACCTTCTATTAAGAATCTATTGCTTTATGAGTCAACTCTTATGCAAGACTTATTGATGCTTGTCTTGAAAGTACTATTCATGAAAAGTCTTTGCTATATGATTCAGTTGTTTAGTCATTATCTTTAGAGCTAATTACATCCCATATACAACAACTTACAAATCATGTGCAAATTAGTACATTAAGTTGCAAACTGGGAAGCCGGAGTGCAACAAGTTGTAAGTCCGAATCAGATTAGTCAAAAAAGGCCGAAATGGTGCCACGGTGGACCCTGTCATCATATGCAGTTTCGCAAGTAGGACCTTGAGGTTGTCTTTTTCCCGTTCCAGATCCTTCCCAGTCGTTAGCCATGGGGTTGTCATTTGTTGTTGTTAGGGTATCTCCAACGCGGCGATCAAATGGACCCGCTGAACCATCCGTTTTAGGTTGTTTGGGTAGTCGCGCGGATACGCGGACGAAGACCCGCATCCGCGTGTCTGTTTGGGTCGCGCGTTGCATTCAACGCGTGGACGCAACGCAAATGTGAAGAAAATCGAAAACAAAGGAAAAAATGTAAACTAAACGAAATTTCATTAAGCATATGCCCTATTTTGGGCAAATTAAAACTACCAAAAGAAGCCCTCTATATGGGCTTTAAAATTAAAAACAATTAAAAAACCCTCTATTAGGGTTTGAAGAGGACGAGGTGGATGCCGGTGGGCCACCTAGTCCCTGTGGGCCTCGTCGTCGTCGGCGTCGACGACGTCCCCGGGCGGCGAGGCGCTGTTGTGGCTCGACCGCGCCGGGGACTCCAGCCACGGCGACCACAGGGCCTCCTCCCAGGCCGAGTGAGGGTCCGGAGCCGCCCGCTTCTCCGCCGCAGCTTCTTCGTGTCCTCCTCCGCCGCCGACAGCGCCAGAGCGGCGCACAGGTCGGGGTCTTCTTCCTCCTCTGGCTTCGGCTGCAGCAGCGGCGTGGGTTGCGGCAATGCCGCGCCGACGTGGGCGGCCTCTCCGATGTGGAGACTGCCGCGGTTTCCTCCGGCCCGCAGCGCCGGCGGGGGACGACGGCTGTTGCTGGCCTCGCCATCGTTGGCGCCGGGAGCAAATGCCCTCTTCGGGGCCATGGCGGCGGTTGCGCGTGCGTGCGGAACCGTCGACTGGAGTGGAGTGGGGAGTGGACTGGACAGGGTTCTCGTCGCTGATGTTCCATGATGTGGCTTGCTCGTCCTCGTCGCCCTGCTCGACGCTGCTACCCTCGTTGCCGACGCTGTCTCCGCTCACCATCTAAGCCGTCACCGTCCGCTCACAGTCCGCCGTCGCTGTCGCCGTCGCCTAGGATTATGCTTGGTGATTGGGGAATCAATTTCACTATCAGGGTCGTGTTCTGTTGACTAATGCAACAAGGACCCTAACGTAATGTTCAAAATAAGTAGGGGGTTTGTGAAAGGATCGTATGCCGCACCTAGAGGGGGGGTGAATAGGTGCTAACCAATTTTTAGTTCTTTTTCAATTTAGGCTTGACACAAAGGTAAATTCTCTAGATATGCAACTAAGTGAATTTACCTATATGACAAGATAAGCAACTAAGCAAGATATAGCTGCGCAATATAAGAGATAGAATAGGATAGAGGTAACCGAGAGTGGAGCACGCGATGACACGGAGATGATTCCCGTAGTTCCCTTCCTTTGCAAGAAGGTACGTCTACGTTTGGAGGAGTGTGGTTGCTAGGAAAGCCAAACCAACAGCCACGAAGGCTTCACTCAGATCTCCGGTGAGCAACGCCACAAAGGCCTAGCCCACTTCCACTAAGGGATTTCCTCGAGGCGGAAACCAGGCCTTTACAAGGTTCTTGGGGCACACATCCACAACTGAATTGGAGGCTCCCAAATCTGTAACAATACAACAATCAACAACAACACATCAACACAAATCAACTAGGGAACCAAATAGGAACACTAGCATGAGATCCCTCAAACAAATGAGTGGGAAATGAAAAACGCTTCGGTGAGGAAGTAGATCGGTGTCTTCTCCTTCGAATCTCCAAAGATCAAGAGCTTTGGTTGGGGGAGGAAGGAGATCTTGCAAATCTTGTGTTCTTGAGGTGGCTCTAATGGTGGTGAAGCTTGGCAGATTGTTCTTGCAATGATTGAGCAACTTATCCCTTTGGAGAAGAGAGCTATTTATATGATTGGAGCTCTCAGATCTGACCGTTGGGGCGAAATCCACTAACACCGGAAGTTCCGGCCAGGAGGGTCGGAAGTTCCGGCTAGCACCGGAAGTACCGGCCAGGAGGGCCGGAACTTCCGCCAGGAAAAATCTTCGTCAGACATCCAGTTCAGAGAAAGTTTGGGCGGATCTAGGGCGGAACTTCCGGTGCCAAGTTCCGGAATTGTGAGAAAACCTTACTGGACTCAACTGAGCCACAATTTCTGATTTCCGGAACTTGCCCGGAAGTTGGGCGGAAGTTCCGCTGACCGGAACTTCCGGCCACCAGCAACGGAACTTCCGGCCAGGGAACAAAAACAGCAAGCAAAACTGCGCTGAAGGGCCTCTTCTGAACATACCAGGGCTGAAGTTCCGCCTGCGGGGGCCGGAACTTCCGCCAAAATAAAAAGGCCTTCAGAACTTCAGAACAGCCATATCATTTCACCGATCAAATGTATTTCTCGAAAACTTGTACATGTCTACATCAACACACATAAAAATATACTTAGTGTTGACATCAAACACACAAAACCCAAAAGGGCGGGAAATGTTCTTTCAGTTTGGCAAAGATTTCTGAGACCGTAGCAGTTTCCAATCGTGATTGTGTCATAGACTATTACTAATCTGATTCGGATTTACAAGTTGATGTACTCCGGCTTCCCAGTATGCAACTTAATGTACTAATTTGCACATGAGGTGCAAGTTGTTGTACCCAAGATGTAATTAGCTCTTATCTTTACCATTGCTTTGAATCACTTCATTCATCTCATATGCTTTACAATAGTATTGATCAAGATTATGATAGTAGCATGTCACTTCAGAAATTATCATTGTTATCGTTTACCTACTCGAGGGCGAGTAGGAACTAAGCTTGGGGATGCTTGATACATCTCAAACGTATCTATAATTTCTTCTGTTCCATGCTAGTTTTATGACAATACGCACGTGTTTTATATACACTTTACATCATTTTGATGCATTTTCTGGCACTAACCTATTAACAAGATGCCGAAGCGCCAGTTCCTGTTTTCTGCTATTTTTTGTTTCAGAAATCCTACACAGGAAATATTCTCGGAATTGGACGAAACAAAAGCCCACGGTCTTATTTTGCACGGAGCCTTCCAGAAGTCCGAAGAGGAGACGAAGAGGGGACGCGAGGCGGCCACCCCACAAGGCGGCGCGGTGGGGCCCCTGGCCGCGTCGGCCTATGGGGTGGGCCCCTCGGCCGCCCCCCGACTCTGCCCCTTCGCCTATTTATTCTCTCCGTCGCGAAAACCCTAGTACCGAGAGCCACGATACGAGAAAAGTTACTGTGACGCCGCCACCGCCAATCCCATCTCGGAGGATTCAGGAGATCGCCTCCGGCACCCTGCCGGAGAGGGGAATTATCACCGGAGGACTCTACATCATCATGCCCGCCTCCGGATTGATGCGTGAGTAGTTCATCCTTGGACTATGGGTCCATAGCAGTAGCTAGATGGTTGTCTTCTCCTCTTGTGCTATCATGTTTAGATCTTGTGAGCTGCCTAACATGATCAAGATCATCTATTTGTAATGCTACATGTTGTGTTTGTTGGGATCCGATGAATATGGAATACTATGTCAAGTTGATTATTGATCTATCATATATGTGTTGTTTATGATTTTGCATGCTCTCCGTTGCTAGTAGAGGCTCTGGCCAAGTTGATACTTGTGATTCCAAGAGGGAGTATTTATGCTCGATAGTGGGTTCATGCCTCCACTGAATCTGGGACAGTGACAGAAAGTTCTAAGGTTATGGATGTGTTGTTGCCACTAGGGATAAAACATCAATGCTTTGTCTAAGGATATTTGTGTTGATTACATTACGCACGATACTTAATGCAATTGTCTCGTTGTTTGCAATTTAATACTGGAAGGGGTGCGGATGCTAACCCGAAGGTGGACTTTTTAGGCATAGATGCATGCTGGATAGCGGTCTATGTTCTTTGTCGTAATGCCCTAAATAAATCTCATATTAGTCATCATGATATGTATGTGCATTGTTATGCCCTCTCTATTTGTCAATTGCCCAACTGTAATTTGTTCACCCAACATGCTATCTATTATATTATTAAAACAACAAACAACCAACGGTGGAGATTTGTCATTGTAAAACTAAGATGTTCTAACGGTGAAGATTTACCAGCCACATAAAGCAAGTGTATACCAAGACGGACGGATCTACGTGACTAGCCGGAACGAACATGGAATCTTTAAACAAACAAAAGGACACCTAGAGAAAAAAAAATACACGGATAGATGTTCCGCGTCAATACGCGCATGCAATCCAAACAGAAAAGGGACACCGATTCACAGCTAGGCATGATCAAATCAGAACCAACGACCAAGGTTTAACTTCATGATCGGTCAACAGTTGAGTTGATTTTGGTATGCGTATATATAGTTCCCTTCTTTCTGACGTCTAAAGCTACAGCCCATCACGGTTTACAACAGAAAATCTATTCGAAGCAAATCCTTTCACGGGAGAGACAGGGTCGAAGATCGGATGGCCACAGCCAACAGCGTGACGGCGAGGCCAGATTCGTTTCCATTGGAGAGGAAGATGGTGCGGATGGCCCAGCAGACGCCAAGCGCGGTGTCGTCCGGCCGGAGCACGACGTCTAGTATCTCGGCGGATACCGTGGTATAAAATCAAAAGATGATGCATGTATCGATCTGGATCCTCTTGGCATCGTCAAGACGAAGACGAGCCTCTACAGTTGCATCGACATGGTCGCGGATGCCGGACTGCGGGAAGAGGGCTGCGAATAAGGTGGGCAAGGTGTGAAGTTAGCGAGCCCCAGCACCGGACATGAAACCGGACGTGGAGGTAGATCACAGAGATCGCGATGACTTGACAGGGCCAGACGCCGCATGCCCTCAGCGAAGGGTTTGGAGCTGGACGAGGACTCGGCCATGATGGATGAGTGGTGCGAAGGAAGTAAGAAAGATCAAGTTGAGAACTTGGTGTCTCATTGTTGATACTCCTGCCATGCATGTAGAGGAACGGAAGAAAAAGAATGGGCTCAACAACTAATTGTATTGCCTCTGCTGTGTGTATAGAACATACAATCAACTGGAAGGAAACGTGATGCCTGCAGCCACTGCGTTGTACTAGCGATCATGCATGATGAAAGGATGATATTTACATCTACTAGTTAAATGCCCGTGCTTCGCTACGGGTTTTTTAAATTATTTTGATACAAACATCAAATTCACATGTATTAAAAATATATATCTACATTCTATTTGAAAAGCAGCGTTTTGTTAACATGTAAATCATGAAAAAGGCTTAATTCAACATCATATGCATAAGCAAAAAATCTCTGTTATCTCTTCCTGAGTAAGATTTCACTATGCTCATATCCTGGAGGTATCTACCTGCCCTTGTGGTGCACAAAATATTACAGGTCGTAGTTAGGGCTGTTATCTTTCACATCGATCAGGTTACCGATTGAATGAACCAGCTCATGTCGATGCCGTTGGTGGATCAGAACCCCTAGTTATCGAACATGGCTGCAGTGGTGATGAAGCCCTTTTTATTACCGAGCGAAGTGTCTTCAAGAATGGAGCAGAAAAGAGTAAATGCAGATGTAGAAAAGAATATCATTCATGAGTGGTAGATTGCAAGTTTCAACAATTAAAAACATGAGACTAATTATGAAATCACAAATCTGTAGAGAATGAAAAAAATCATCTTGCCTGACAAAAGTTTCCTTAACATGCTTTATCTACCTATGTTGAAGGGTTACAAGCTTCTCAATTCCTAAGTGGCTGACTGGTGCAAGAAGCATCACCATTATCATGTGATGGTAAATAAAGCTCCTTCAATAACAAAGTGATATACAAATCAAATAGCTCTTTCAATAATGTACGAAGAAAACCAAATAGAGAGTAATATAACGAGTCATATGAATGCATTCTTTGCGAGGGAGCTTTAAACGTACATTCCTTACAAAATGGACAAGAAAGCTTTTGTTTCAGAAAGTGGCAACCTCAGATGAACATGTAATATCCTTATTGTGATGCTGCAGACCTGCAGTCAACTGTGAGGCATGTCTTCAAATCCTTCATCCACATACCACTTCCGCAGAACAATAGAATCTGCTGGCATGGTGTCAGTACTAAGTTCTGGTATCTAGTACACAAACATAATTTGCCAAAAAAAATACTAAACCATCTGTCACACCACAGGATGTTGCCATTTTTCTGGTCAGACATCTTGTGATCTGGTTTTGTCGGGCTAACAAACAATTAAGCTATAAAACTAAAATAAAAAAATGACTCCATTAAATCTAAATGGTCGCCCACAACCCAGCACCAAAATACCAAAGAACACATTCATCAGGAAATAGCATTAACCTTATCGGCTATCACAACAACAATCAGTTGATTCAATTCACTGTTGGACAAAGTCCCTAAAACTATACCAATCAACTTATAAGACCAGAGCAATTCAATAGTGAAAACTGCAACAGCTGAGGTAAAAATAAATTATTTTACGCCACTACAATATAACCACTGCTACAATGTAAAGAAAGAGCTAGCTTTTCTTAAAAATCCTTTACAGGTTTCATGCTTTCAAGCTGGTAGAATATGAAGCAAAAAAGGATTACAAGTGTAGATGATATTGCTAAAAACTCAATGATACTTCCTGTAAAATATACACTACAAAGCTGTACATATTGCCACTAATAGTTGCGGTTGGGTAAATTTTATCTACTTAACATATCTAGTAAGAAGAAGCTAATAGGAGTCACACAATGGAAACGAAGACTTTTACCCTGAGGTATCAGACATAAGATTTGTGCGCCTATCAAGATTGGTACTTTTGAATCAACCAACACATGTATCACCTACTCTGTCAGCAACATTTATCCAGATGAATAGCCAGCTCCCACCTAGCCATAGACACCCACAACCTCTGAAAAATAAAGGCACCCAATTTTTTTTTAATCTGGTTCCTTTTAACAATGAATGGCACTTCCAACGCACATGCAAGACATATTTAGGTACAATTATCTTTGAGCAAAATAAGGCCTCACCATTCATATGCTTGCTGCTGGATTCATGATGCAAAGTAAATAGGCACAAATTGTTAAGTAGGCGATCACTAACACTTCTAAATAGACATGAAAATTCAATTCATTTAAGCAAAACCTCTTCATACAATTGAATCCTGACTGAAAATACTGACTCTACTTTGATTACTCTTAAGTAGGCATGTAAAGTCATGTTAACTATCTGAATATCAGAAAAGGGGATCACAGAAGAGAAACTCAAATGCCCTTCATGGATATATATCTTCTGTCCACTAAAACAATTGTTCTTTGTTTCGAAAGCTATATTTGAAGCTCCATAAAAATCAGCTCCAATAAAAGGAAAGATATTATAAGGTTTGACGTGCAATGCTATCTTGAATAAATCATTGTAATAGAATTACACAAGCTTACCATGCAGAGTATGCTTACACAGAACATGCTCTACTTGTATATCATTGATGCCAACCGGCCTGATAACGGCAACTGCAGCACCCTCCTTGTCAACCTTCTACAGATTCAGCAAAGTTTTGAACTTGTAGTGGCATTACTTAGGGCTGTGAATAATGAACATCTGCTTTACTGCTCCATATCGTGTAAAGATTTAAGGCCACATGCGTACATGAATTGCTTATTTTCTTCTCCATGTCATTGCTGCTTGCAGACCTATATACTACGGAGTATTAAAGATCCATCAACTAATGTATGTTTGTTTCTAGATCATAAATGCCTAACTTAATCTGGGATGCAAGAGCTCATTCATATAAGCCAATAAAAAAAATCTGAGTGTCTAGATAGAAATGATGTACCGTCCATAACAGAGCATAAGTGGCTGCAGATACCTTAGAGTATATTTTTGGCTGAAGTTGAGGTTGTTAATCTTGCTGACTAATCATTTATCTGATCTTGTCTTTGAGCTAATCCACCAACGAATATGATTCCATCCAGTGTACATTCCCTATTGGATTAGTGAGGTACAAACACCCACTAATTAGTAGAGGTTGGAAAATACTATCAGCTACAAATCATCAAAGAAGAAAGGAGGCGAGAAAACAATGGATCATATAACCAGCCTCCACCATGTTCAACACCGATGGAGAACCTGCAAAAGCAAGTAAAACAATAAGATATAGTACACAAAACATGTATTCAGCATAGGATGGGAGATCTCATCCTCACGATTGGGTGTACATACTGTACATATACACATCAATGTATACATTGTGCACATAGTATTGATCCATAAGTTATCAGTATGACATAACACATATCAATCTTGTAGGAAACCCAAGTGGCTCTAGCCCTGGAGGAGCGGCTGACTTCAGTGGTGACCTCAAACTTCTTCCTGAACTTGGCGCTCTCAGAGGCGCTCTGTAAAGACGAAACATGCACCTTGTCCTGCATTCTTGTCGCTTGGATAAGATCCTAGCCATCTTGGCCTTGCCCAGATACTGCCGAAAGGAGGAAAAACGCAGAGAACTCAGCGAACTGAAGAAACAAAGGGATTCAAAGAAAATAGCCTATGTGCTGATTTCATTCTCGCCGACCTCTGTGACGGAGATGGAGGAGGAAGTGATGCCGGGGAGCGGGATCAAGGGCGCAGCCAAACCCTCCTCGTCGACCTATGCGATTGCGTTGGAGGAGGAGGTGTTGCTGGGGCGTGGCAGAATGGAGGAGAACGATGGTGGCGGGGACATGGGTTGAGTGGTCTTTGCAATCGCCTCGGACCGCGAGAGGAGGTGGACATGGGCAAGCCCCGCCTCGCCGACCCGCTCACCGCCGCTGGACGAGATCCTCTTCGCTAGATCCAAAGTCCCGCACAGGTTTGGTTCGTGGGTGCGGGATGCGTGGAAGATGTAGGATCATGAAGTGATTTTTGTTTTTACGGAGAGCTAAAATGCAAAATGACCAAGTGGATGGTGCGGGAGCGATGGACGAAGCGGACGACGTACCGTCTGATGACGGAACGTGTTCGTGTTTTTTAAGTAGTAGAGATGCAAGGTCCAGATGGAGAGTACATTCATACAATTCATAAAACTATTTTCTCGACTATTGATGTTATTCAACAAAGCAAATTCGCTATACATAAAATTTCAGAATCATGATAAAGTTAATTGGTTGATGTTTTTCCTCAAGGATCATGATGAAATTTCAAAACGGTGTTCTATGCCCTGACTATTTAGTTATTTCTTCAAGATGTTCAACGTCTCCAACTATTGGTCACTCCGAAGATAGAAGATGCTATTTCGTTATGTATCATTCAGATAACTCATGTCGTTGTTTGCATAGTGCAATGATTTTGTAGACAAGGGCGTAGACTCCCCACACTTGATTTAATACCACGTCTCTACTAAACCTAGGATCTGGAAGACTGGAACGATACGTGGACTTGGCTGGCAGGAGGAAGATGACAAAGAACACATCACCGCAAATTAGTGGGGTCGGCTAAATCATGGTGTGTTTAGCTGCTGCAACCAGGTATGTTTGATTAAAAGCATATTATACATGATCGTATCAGTTAGCAGCTAGCATATACGTAGTATATATTTATTTGTAAGATATATGCGTGTGGAGTAAATAGATAGATTGAATATGGGATCGATCAAGTATACATATTTCTTAAAAAAAGGCCAATGTGTCGAAGTTATCCTTATAGAACTTTTCTTTATAGAATCCACTTGATTGTTCAATGACTAGACAGAAACTCAATTCGGCTCCCGGGTGCGTATGATCCCTCTACCATAAAAACATATTTTCAAGTGTTAAAAAATTTTAAAAAAAAAGTTTACATGTACATATCCATAATATATGTGTATTCGTCAAGTTTCACAAAAAAATGATATTTTATGTAGTCTAAGCGAAAAAGAGAAAATTTATCTTGTGACAAGTCTTTGTTTCAGCACCGAATTTTGTCTTTTTTACACACGCCACATGACACGTCGATTTTTCATGAAACGACTTTGTGAGCGCGTAGCACATGAAGATGTACGTGCGAAATTTTTGTTTCAATTTTTTTGACATTTTAAAATGTGGCTAACATGTATTTCAAAATAAAGGGAGCATACGCTCCCATGTGCCAAAACATCACCCCCCCTAGACTAGATTGTGTTTATGTACAAAATAGCAATCAAGCACCTGTTGTCAGATGATAATAAGGGGTTTTCAGAATTTCTACTCCCTCCGCCTTATAAAAGCTGTTTAAACTTTGTCTAAACTTAACTGTATTTAGACACTGACTTTATTAACGAAGACGTTTCACAAACAAAACACGATACAAACGTCAGAAGGTTCGCTATTATTTTTTATGCTGGGTGAATTTAATAGCTCAGAATTCTCATCAATGCGATAACAGATAAAAGTGCTAAAATACGACCTTTGTATAAGGCTTTACTAGATTCGATGGCTCATCTCTGCTTAGGTGCATCTATGCTGAAAACCACCCTGCATAGATTAAGTATCTATGGTCTGGAATGTAGCTTTATATTTATACTGTCGAGGTTTCTTATCATAAATTCTAGAGCAAACTCCATATGAGATCCATAAACTAGCAAATTTTAGAATAGTTCATATAGAAATTAACAGTTGTATTTTTTATATAACAACAAAACTCACCGTGAAGAAGAAATACTCCGTTATCAATATAAGAAGTTTTGGTAGCTCAAATTGAACTGAGAAAACTTATTATATTTAGAAACAAAGGTGGTACATCATAATTATTTATATTTGTTTTGATTTCTATTTGAGCATCAACATCAAAATAACATTATCAACATATACGTATGCTGCTTACACATGCATGGAATCGTGTGTATAGTAACATAGGTTGACACAGATAGAGCACGCACAGAAGAAACATATGGATGAGTCCGTGCCTTAATGTGCAATGGCGGACTTCATAGTGGTCAAAAGTGACAGAGAAGTTTTGCATATAAAATAATAAAAGAGTATATACATCTACAAAACAATGTAAAAGTCCCACGTTGTATTGGGTATAATAAAAGCGTCGGCATCTCTATGGCAGTGTACTTTACATGTTCAAGCGGACATATAATGCAAATTAAGGAAGCATAAAAAAATGTGGTTACAAACTAATGTTTGGATGTCATTATGTTCGATTGAAAAACGTTGTTACACTAAGAAAGGACAAGTTATGACAACCTTGAGTAGCACATAATATTTTAGCATTTTTCCAATGGGAGTATTGATAATTACATGCATTGGCTTACAAAAACAAGCGATAAATAAAGATAGGTTAACATGAGCTAGATTGGAAGCACTTATCGTAGAGGCAAGATATTGGAGTAATAAAAAATAAGACTTTATACGTCCAATGATACTGATAAGAGCGTAGAGGAAGATATCACAAAGTTTAGCATGACCAAACCGTACACGCCAAGGATGAGGATTTGAAGATAACGCCAGGGCTTGGTATTTGATAGTCTATGATTTGGCATGCGCCATGCAAATTTAAGAGTAGTTAGTCTTCTATTTAAACAAAAAAAATAGTGTCCTTTTTCTATATTCACATCACTTTTGCTACACATCGACTTCTATGTATATTTAGAATGGTTAATTAACACTAATGTACCAATGTATTGAGCTAAATATTTTTTTTTGTTGAAACTCGAACTGTAAAATAGTTTTTGAAATGGTCAATAAATCATTAAATAAAATTATGTCAAAAATATGAAATGCATAAAATCTAGACGCGCAAATGAGCGGGTCACCCAGCTAGTTTATCTTATTGGAGAGACACCACTAGTGAACTGTGGACCCCGGTCCATTCTTTTACATCTGAAATACAACCTACTGCAATCATTGTTCTATGTTGTTCTTTGCAAGCAAACATGATTCTCCACACCATACGTTTAATCCTTTGTTTACAGCAAGCCGGTAAGATTGACAACCTCACTGTTAAGTTGGGGCAAAGTATTTTGATTGTGTTGTGCAGGTTCTACGCTGGCGCTGGAATCCCTGGTGTTGCGCCGCACTACACTCCTTCACCAACAACCTTCACGTGGCCTTCATCTCCTACTGGTTCGATAACCTTGGTTTCTTACTGAGGGAAAACATGCTGTTGTACGCATCATACCTTCCTCTTGGGGTTCCCAACGGACGTGTGCTTCACGCGTTATCATGGACTATGAATTTCGACGGGTCTAAGAGACTAGAGGGAGCTGGAGCAGGCATGATACTTATATCACCCCAAGGTGACAAGTTGAAATATGTATTACGGATGACGTTTCCAAACGCATCTAACAACGAAGCAGAATATGAAGCACTTATACACGGGATGAAGATGGCGAAATCTTGCGGCGCCACTTGATTAAAAATCTTTGGCGACTCACAGCTGGTGGCTCAACAGGTGATGAATCAATGCGATGCAGTCAATGATAGCATGATAGCATACAAGAAAGTATATAATGAGCTTGAGAAGCTGTTCGACGGATGTGAAGTTAACCATATTAGCAGGCTCAGCAACGACGAAGCCGATGTTCTCGCAAACATCGGGTCCCAATGTCTCGCAATACCACCCGGCGTGTTTTGGGAAGAAATAGCTGAAAGGTCAACAAAGGCGAAGAAGCAGCAGAAGAAGGAAAAGGATAAGAAAATCTCGGGGGCTCCAGCAATACCGTCGGAAGGTGAGGAGGAATCGCATGTGGTAATGGTAGTACAGATCCCTTGGATGCAGGCGTACATAGCATACATCTTGAAGAAAGAACTACCCGACGATCCAGTCGAAGCAAGGCGAGTTATCAGGCGTTCTAGAGCCTTTACTGTGCTCAAAGGAGAACTATACAAACGAAGTATTTTGTGAGTACTCCAAAGATGTGTCACTGATGTCTACGCACGCTTCTATTCCTGTAGACAGTGTTGGGCCTCCAAGAGCAGAGGTTTGTAGAACAGCAGCAAGTTTCCCTTAAGTGAATCACCCAAGGTTTATCGAACTCAGTGAGGTAGAGGTCAAAGATATCCCTCTCAAGCAACCCTGCAATTAAGATACAAGAAGTCTCTTGTGTCCCCAACACACCTAATACACTTGTCAGATGTATAGGTGCACTAGTTCGGCGAAGAGTAGTGAAATACAAGTAATATGGATGATTATAAGTAGTAATTGCAATCTGAAATAAAAATGGCAGCAAGCGAACATGTAGCAGAACTTGTTGGAAACGGTATTTCAATGCTTAGAAACAAGGCCTAGGGATCATACTTTCACTAGTGGGCACTCTCAACAATGATCACATAATTGAATAAATAAATGCTACTCTCAAACACTCTCTTGTTGGATAACAAACACCATTCATTGTGTAGGGCTGCAAAAGCACACCTCAAGCCGGAGTAAACAAGCTCCACAACGTCATAAAGGAATCACACACGATGCGCACACTGTCATGATGTCTACGGGAGCTTCTATTCTTGTAGACAGTGTTGGGCCTCCAAGAGCAGAGGTTTGTAGAACAGCAGCAAGTTTCCCTTAAGTGGATCACCCAAGGTTTATCGATCTCAGGGAGGAAGAGGTCAAAGATATCCCTCTCATGCAACCCCGCAACCACAAAGCAAGAAGTCTCTTGTGTCCCCAACACACCTAATAGGTGCACTAGTTCGGCGAAGAGATAGTGAAATACAGGTGGTATGAATAAATAGTAGCAAGTAGCAACGGTGCCGTAAAAGTGCTTGCTCGGCGTGTAGTTGATGGTGGTAATATGGCAACGATAGTAACACAAGTAAAACAAGAAACAAGCAACGATAGCGATATTTAGGAACAAGGCCTAGGGATCATACTTTCACTAGTGGACACTCTCAACATTGATCGCATAATAAATAACTCTTTCTCATATGTGCTACATACACTCTTTTGTTGGATGATGAACACATTGCGTAGGATTACACGAACCCTCAATGCCGGAGTTAACAAGCTCCACAATTCAATATTCATATTTAAATAACCTTAGAGCATAATAGATCATTGCAAAATAAATCAAGAACTAACATAGTGCACACACTGTCCACATTACACTATGAAGGAGGAATAGATCACATCAATACTATCATAATGATAATTAACTCCACAATCTACAAGAGATCATGATCATAGCCTACGACAAGAACCACACAGGGCACACACTAGTCACCTTTACACCATGCAGGAGGAATAGACTACTTTAATAACATCACATGAGTAGCACACAACTAGTAGCGATACAAAGCTCATCATATGGATCTCAATCATGTAAAGCAGCTCATGAGATCATTGTATTGAAGTACATAGGAGAGAGATTAACCACATAGCTACCGGTACAGCCCCGAGCCTCGATGGAGAACTACTCCCTCCTCGTGGGAGACAGCAGCGTTGATGAAGATGGTGGTGGTGTTGATGGAGAAGCCTTCCCGGGGCACTTCCCCGTCCCGGCGGCGTGCCGGAACAGAGACTCCTGTCCCCCAGATCTTGGCTTCGCGATGGCGGCGGCTCGGAAGGTTTCTCGTACCGTGGCTTTTCCGTCTCGAAGTTTTAGGTCGTGGACCTTTTTATAGGCGAAGAGGCGGCGTCGAGGGTCGAAGAGGCGGCGACACCATAGGGTGGCGCGGGCCACACCCAGGCCGCGCCGGCCTATGGTCCGGTGGGCCCGTGGCCCCCTCTAGTCCTTCCCGGTGTTCCGGAAGCTTCGTGGAAAAATAGGATGCCTGGGTCTTGATTTCGTCCGATTCCGAGAATATTTCCTTACTAGGATTTCGGAACCAAAAACAGCAGAAAACATGAACTGGCCCTTCGGCATCTCGTCAATAGGTTAGTTCCGGAAAAAGCATAAATATGACATATAATGTGCATAAAACATGTAGATATCATCAATAATGTGGCATGGAACATAAGAAATTATCGATACGTCGGAGACGTATCATGTCACCATCACACCGTGGAGAGTGACTCCGGAGTTCATATTAAAGTAACCTCTAGAGTG
>NC_061510.1:224676619-224800482 GCF_022539505.1 Lolium rigidum | reverse complement strand
ACATCTACATATTCAACTAGATTACAAACATCATGATCACATAAAGATCACACCATGGGAGAGAGAGATGAACCACATAGCTACCGGTAGAGCCCTCGGCCTCGGGGAGAACTACTCCCTCCTCATCATGGGAGTCAGCAGCGGCGATGAAGATGGCGGTGGTGTCGATGGAGATGACTCCGGGGGCAATTCCCCGTCCCGGCGGCGTGCCGGAACAGAGATTCTGTCCCCCGAAACTTGTCGTCGATGGCGGCGGCGCTGCGGAACCCTTGGTGGAATATGACTGGATTATTTAGGGTTTTCGCATCTGGGGCAATATATAGGCGAAGGGGCAGCGTTGGTGGAGTCCCGAGGGGCCCACCCCATCTGGCGGCACGGTAGAAGGTGGGGCCGCGCCACCCTATGAGGTGGCCAGCTTGTGGCCCCCTTCGTCTCTCCTTCGGACTCCGTGAAGCTTCTGGAAAAATAGGGAAGTGGCCTTTTGTTTCACGCAATTCCGAGAATATTCGCAGAAGTAATTTTCTAGAACCAAAAACAGCAGAAAACAGGAACTGGCACTTCGGCATCTTGTTAATAGGTTAGTCCCGGAAAATGCATAAAAATGATATAAAGTGTATATAAAACATGTAGCAATTGGTATAATATAAGCATGGAACATCGGAAATTATAGATACGTTGGAGACGTATCAAGCATCCCCAAGCTTAGTTCCTACTCGCCCTCGAGTAGGTAAACGATAAAAAGAATAATTGCTGAAGTGACATGCTACCAACATAATCTTGATCAATACTATTGTAAAGCATATGAGATGAATGAAGTGACTCAAAGCAATGGTCTATATAGTTTGCTAACAAATAGATAATGACTAAACAATTGAATCATATAGCAAAAACTTTTCATGAATAGTACTTTCAAGACAAGCATCAAAAAGTCTTGCATAAGAGTTAACTCATAAAGCAATAGATTCTTAATATAAGGTTTTGAAACAACACAAAGGAAGATTTAAGTTTCAGAAATTGCTTTCAACTTTTAACATGTATATCTCATGGATAATTGTCAACACAAAGTAATATGATGAGTGCAATAAGCAAGCACATAAGAAATGATGCACACAAAGTTGACACAAGTGTTTGCTTCTAAGATAGAAAGAAGTAGGTAAACTGACTCAACATAAAGTAAAAGATAGGCCCTTCGCAGAGGGAAGCAAGGATTAAATCATGTGCTAGAGCTTTTCAAGTTTTGAAATCATATAGAGAGCATAAAAATAAAGTTTTGAGAGGTGTTTGTTGTTGTCAACGAATGGTAGTGGGCACTCTAACCCCCTTGTCAAACAGAGTTTCAAAGAGCGGCTCCCATGAAGGACGTTATCTCTACCAGCAAGGTAGATCATCCCTCTTCTCTTTTGTTTACACATGTATTTTAGTTCTATTTATATATGACACTCCTCCCAACCTTTTGCTTTCACAAGCCATGGCTAACCGAATCCTCGGGTGCCTTCCAACATTTCACATACCATGGAGGAGTGTCTATTGCAAAATTAAGTTGCTTACTGATAAATCGGGGCAAAACATGTGAAGAGAATTATTAATGAAAGTTAATTAATTGGGGCTGGGAACCCCGTTGCCAGCTCTTTTTGCAAAATTATTGGATAAGCGGATGTATATGCCACTAGTACATTGGTGAAAGTCTGCCCAGCAAGATTGAGAGATAAAACACCACATACTTCCTCATGAGCTATAAAACATTGACACAAATAAGGAGTAATAAAGTTTTGAATTGTTTAAAGGTAGCACATGAAGTATTTACTTGGAATGGCAGAAAAAATACCACATAGTAGGTAGTTATGGTGGACACAAATGGTATAGGTTTTGGCTCAAGGTTTTTGATGCACGAGAAGCATTCCCTCTCAGTACAAGGCTTTGGCTAGCAAGGTTGTTTGAAGCAAACACAAGTATAAACCGGTACAGCAAAACTTACATAAGAACATATTGCAAGCATTATAAGACTCTACATCTGTCTTCCTTGTTGCTCAAACACTTTTACCAGAAAATATCTAGACCTTAGAGAGACCAATCATGCAAACCAAATTTCAACAAGCTATACGGTAGTTCTCCACTAATAGGTTTAAACTACATGATGCAAGAGCTTAAACATGATCTACTTGAGAGCTCAAAATAATTGCCAAGTATCAAATTATTCAAGACAATATACCAACTACCACATGAAGCATTTTCTGTTTCCAACCAAATAGCAATCAATGCTGAGGCTTTCAGCTTTCGCCATGAATATTAAAGTAAAACGAAGAACACAAGTGTTCAAATGAAAAAGCGGAGTGTGTCTCTCTCCCACACAAGCATGCTAGGATCCGATTTATTCAAACACAAACAAAAATAAAAGCACACAGACGCTCCAAGTAAAGCGCATAAGATGTGAAAGAATTAAAATATAGTTTCACTAGAGATGACCTGATAAGTTTGTTGATGAAGAAGGGGATGCCTTGGGCATCCCCAAGCTTAGACAGCTTGAGTCTTCTTGAAATATGCAGGGATGAACCACGGGGCATCCCCAAGCTTAGGCTTTTAACTCTTCTTGATCATGTAATATCATCCTTCTCTCTTGATCCTTGAAAACTTCCTTCACACGAAACTCGAAGTAATCTTATTAGCGGGTTAGTGCATAATCAAAAATTCACATGTTCTGCATGGACACAATCATTACCAACACTTCTGGACATTACCCATAGCTACTGAAATTTAATGGAGCAAAGAAATCCACTCAAACACAGTAAAAGAGGCAATGCAAAATAAAAGGCAGAATCTGTCAACACAGAACAGTCCGTAAAGACGAATTTTTTCGAGGCACTTAACATGCTCAGATGGAAAAGCTCCAGTTAAATGAAAGTTGCGTACATATCTGAGGATTACTCATGAATTTTTTCAGGATTTTTAGATTTTTTCTATAGAGAGAAAAACTCAAAACTGTGACAGCTAAAAATCTGTTTCTATGCAGAAATCCAAATCTAGTATCAACTTTCTATTAGAGACTTTACTTGGCACAACAAGGCAAGAAAATAAAGATACAAAGGTATTGGTACAGAAGTAACAAGCACCTTGACTCAAAACAAAAATAAAAGCAAAAATAACAGAAAATAAAAACGATGGGTTGTCTCCCATAAGCGCTTTTCTTTAACGCCTTTTAGCTAGGCATAGTGATTTTTATGATGCTCACATAAAGATGAGAGTTGAAAAGAGAGCATCAAGAAGCATATATAAAACATGTTTAAATCTAACACTCTTCCTATGCATAGGAGCCTTGTAAGAAAACAAGTCAATGAAGAACAAAGTGAGTAGCATAGGAAGACAAAACAAGTGTAACTTCAAAAATTTCAACACAAGGAGAGGAGAATTAATATTATTGTGATATATGAAATCGTGTCTCCCTCTCTCATAAGGACCAGTAGGTCTTAAAGTACCCAGCAAATAAAAGCAAATCAAGAGAAAGCTCAAAACATTCATCATAAAGAGAAGAAATTTAGTAACATGAAGATTTCTATACCCATACTTTCCTCTCTCAAAATAATTTTCAGTGGTATCATGAATAAACTCAACAATATAGCTATCACATAAAGCATTCTTATCATGATCCACATGCATAAAAGTATCATTACTCTCCACATAAGCATAATCAATTTTATTAGTAATAGTGGGAGTAAAACTATGACAACCATCATTGTAATCATCATAAATTGCAGGCATGGTATAATCATAATAAACTTTATCCTCCATAGTAGGTGGCACCAAAATACCACTATCATTATAATCATCATAAATGGGAGCCAAAGTATCATCAAAGAAAAATTTCTCCTCAAAACTTGGGGGACTAAAAATATCACAACCAACTTCCCCAAGCTTAGACTTTTCCATAGCATTAAAAATAATAGTGTTCAAAAAATTCATGCTAAAAACATTGCTACAACTATTTTGCAAACAAAGTTCCATGGGTTTTTTAATTCTCTCTTCAAACACATCATGTCCTAATTCAATATAAAGTTCATAAAGATCTCAAATTTTTGTTGTTGTTTTCCATTAAGCCTAACTAGTGAAATAAAAACAAGAAACAAAAAGATATAATTGCAGAATCTAAAGGAAATAGCTTTGAGCACTCACACACCGGCAACAGTGCTAGGAAATAGCTTAGTAGTCGGAGGATGTGAATACCTTTTACCTTACCTCCCCGCAACGGCGCCGAGAAAATAGCTTGATGTCTACGCACGCTTCTATTCACTGTAGACAGTGTTGGGCCTCCAAGAGCAGAGGTTTGTAGAACAGCAGCAAGTTTCCCTTAAGTGAATCACCCAAGGTTTATCGAACTCAGGGAGGTAGAGGTCAAAGATATCCTTCTCAAACAACCCTGCAATTAAGATACAAGAAGTCTCTTGTGTCCCCAACACACCTAATACACTTGTCAGATGTATAGGTGCACTAGTTCGGCGAATAGATAGTGAAATACAAGTAATATGGATGATTATAAGTAGTAATTGCAATCTGAAATAAAAATGGCAGCAATCGAACATGTAGCAGAACTTGTTGGAAACGGTGTTTCAATGCTTAGAAACAAGGCCTAGGGATCATACTTTCACTAGTGGACACTCTCAACAATGATCACATAATTGAATAAATAAATGCTACTCTCAAACATTCTCTTGTTGGATAACAAACACCATTCATTGTGTAGGGCTGCAAAAGCACACCTCAAGCCGGAGTAAACAAGCTCCACAACGTCATAAAGGAATCACACACAATGCGCACACTGTTACCATCACACCGTGGAGAGTGACTCCGGAGTTCATATTAAAGTAACCTCTAGAGTGCATAATAGACAAGAGGAACATCTACATATTCAACTAGATTACAAAGCTCATGATCACATAAAGATCACACCATGGGAGAGAGAGATGAACCACATAGCTACCGGTAGAGCCCTCAGCCTCGGGGGAGAACTACTCGCTCCTCATCATGGGAGTCAGCAGCGGCGATGAAGATGGCGGTGGTGTCGATGGAGATGACTCCGGGGGACATTCCCCGTCCCGGCGGCGTGCCGGAACAGAGATTCCGTCCCCCGAAACTTGTCGTCGATGGCGGCGGCTCTGCGGAACCCTTGGTGGAATATGACTGGATTATTTAGGATTTTCGCATCTGGGGCAATATATAGGCGAAGTGGCAGCATCGGTGGAGTCCCGAGGGGCCCACCCCATCTGGCGGCGCGGCAGAAGGTAGGGCCGCGCCACCCTATGAGGTGGCCAGCTCGTGGCCCCCCTTCGTCTCTCCTTCGGACTCCGTGAAGCTTCTGGAAAAATAGGGACGTGGCCTTTTGTTTCGCGCAATTCCGAGAATATTCGCGAAGTAATTTTACGGAACCAAAAATAGCGAGAAAACGAGAGCGGCACTTCGGCATCTTGTTAATAGGTTAGTCCGAAAAACGCATAAAAATGATATAAAGTGTATATAAAACATGTAGCAATTGGTATAATATAAGCATGGAACATCAGAAATTATAGATACGTTGGAGACGTATCAGTCACACCCGAAGAAGGACTGCTAATTTTGAAGGATGTACACGAAGGGGTGTGTGGACACCACGCAAGGAGTCGAGCTATAGCAGCCAAGGTTTTCAGAGCAGGGTTCTATTTGTTAACAGCAATTGAGGATGCAAAGGATATAGTACGTACCTGTGACGCGTGCCAGAGATTTTCCGCAAAACCTCATTCTCCGGCAGCAGAGTTGATGCCAATACCGTTGTCATGGCCCTTTGCGCAGTGGGGTCTTGATATGGTGGGAAAATTACACAAAGCTTGGCCAGGAGGATACGAGTATATGCTCGTACCTGTCAACAAGTTCACGAAGTGGATAGAAGCGAAACCGATAAATTCACCAGATGCAGCATCTGCAATCAAGTTCGTGAAGAGTATCTCCGATTTGGAGTCCCCCATGGCATAGTCACAGACAACGGCAGCAATTTCACATCTAAGGAGTTCAAAGCTTATTGTGCAAAAGTAGGCATCAAACTACACTTTGCATCAGTTGCGCACCCGCAGACCAATGGTCAAGTCGAGAAAGCCAACGGTATCATCTGCAATGGCATCAAAAAACGTCTACTAACACCATTGGAGAAAGCTCGACACACATGGCCAGAGGAGTTGCCCAGCGTGTTATGGAGTATTCGAACAACACCAAATACAGCGACACAGGAAACTCCGTTTTTCCTGGTTCATGGAGCGAAGGCAGTGATGCCGATAGAAATAGAACACAATTCCCCAAGACTGGCGGAATACGATGAAGAAACCTCTAGAAAGGCATTGGAGGACGATGTCGATGCACTCGATGAAGCTTGTTGGGGGGATGACCCCCGGTATGCCAAAGGCATGCCAAACCGGATGGTTTGAGTCATCAAGATACCGGTTTAATGTTCATACCGGAGCACAAAGATAAGAAGTTGGCTAAGTGAGGCTAAGCCGGTATCCCCAAGAGGGGTATGCCGGAACCGGGTAAAGAAGACACCGGGCTACCGGAAAGAAGAGCAAGTCGGCGGGGATCTGGTCAAAGATTCTCTCCGAGCTAGAACACAAAGGTGAGCTAAGCAAAGTAGCTTTAAACGAAGGGCTGACGATAAAGAGGAGGATGACGATGAAAGAAGCCGGAGGACGTCGGCATCCACGATTAAAGAAGACCCCGGTGTCATCTATGATTAAAGTAGCTTTGTAAAGTAGTTTGTCTAGTCAAAGATGCCATTAGGGTTTCTTGCCCTGTAGGCCACCCTCTCCCCTATATAAGGAGAGGGGGCAGCCCTCTTCACGGGCACGGATGAAGAGATGTATGCATAGAAGAACACATGTACTGAGAAACTTGTAACCTGTGGAGATCAATAAAGAACATGATCTAGAGCGAGTTCTTTCTTATGTCTTTCTTCTTCAACCTCTAGCCTTGGCTAAGTTCTTGAGGAAACCATCCGGAAGTTCATCCCATCTAATCACAAACCCTCCCCCGAATCCTCTTGCGTCCATTCGGCCCCAACTTAAGCCATCCTATGGCATCTGTCTGTTCACCACGACGACAGTTGGCGCCCACCGTGGGGAGTGTGGGCATCACGCTTCGTCAAGGGCGCTGGTGGCAAAAGTATTCCGACACGGGTTCTATTGGCCCACGGCTTTGGAGAACGCGGAGGATCTGGTAAGAAAATGCAATGGGTGCCAGAGGTACGCCAAGCAAAATCATACCCCAGCCTCCGGCTTAAAAACAATACCGCTAACTTGGCCGTTTGCCGTTTGGTGCCTAGACATGGTTGGCCCATTCAAAACCGCAAGGGGAAACATGACCCACATCTTGGTTATGGTGGATAAATTCACCAAGTGGCTAGAGGTAAAACCCATTGCAAAGTGTGATGGGCGCACAGCGGTGAAATTTTTAAAAGATGTTATCTTGCGGTATGGATACCCACATAGCATTATCACTGACAATGGCACAAACTTTTCTCAAGGTGAGTTCAAAAGATTTTGTGAGGACAACAACATCCGGTTGGATTTGTGCTCAGTCGCACACCCACAAGGCAATGGCCAAGTTGAAAGGACAAACGCTTTGGTACTTTCCGGTATCAAACCAAGACTCATCGATGCGGTGGAAAAGTCGCCGGGGTGTTGGCTCGATGAGCTACCATCAGTACTGTGGAGTATAAGAACAACTCCAAACCGGTCTACCGGATACACTCCATTCTTTATGGTTTATGGAGCAGAAGCGGTCATACCAACCGACATTCTCCATGATTCACCAAGGGTGCAACTCTATACCGAAGAAGAGGTAAAGGAGGCCGAGAAAACGATGTGGACTTGCTAGAAGAAGCAAGAGAACTAGCTTTGGCAAGAACAGCCATTTACCGAGTAAAACCTCGGACGCTATCACAGTCGGAAGGTTAACCCGAGGGTGTTCCGGGAAGGAGACACGGTGCTACGCACAGTGCGGCGCAGCTGAAGGCCGGCACAAGCTTTCCCCTCCGTGGGAAGGGCCTTTCATTGTGAGCAAGGCTCTCCACAATGATGCCTACTACACGATTGATGCACGGGAATGGAAGAAAGGAAAGGCGGACGGAGTCCGGAGAGGAGACCAAGCGTCCATGGAATGTAGCTTTGTTGCGTCCTTTCTACTCTTGAAGTTGTGGTGTAAGAAGTTCCTTTTTGTACCTTATTTGCTATGAATAAAAGATGTCGGAACCTCGAATGAGTCTCGGGGACTACCCCACTAAAGTTGCATGTAACTTGTTTATTTTTTCAGTTTACCGGTTGCTTATTGAACATTTTTTCTTTCCGGTTTAGTAGTGTGCTAAACCCTACCGGAGTCTTCGACTCTGCTGTTGTCCGCAACCCGGCTTCATGGCAAGCAAGATAAACCGGTAGGGGATAAGCACATGAACTGCAAAGAGGGAGAGCGGGAAAGAACAATCCGGAAAAATTTGACTAACCCCGGTTATACCGGTTTTTTGCAAAATTTCGAGTTATTTCTAAGTTCAAGAAAGTGCTTGCTTGGTAAAAGAACTTTGTGCTCATACGCCAAAAACGCCCAGAGAAGGTAGGCAGAGCCAAAGCAAAAGAGCCAAGTGTGCATCGAATTGGATGCGGAAACAATTTCGGAATCATTGCAGTGCAAGACAAAATTGGAACGATAAGCAAAGTGCTAAGTAGCAAACCAACATAGCTTAATAAGTTACCGGTATGCAAGACACCGGCATAAACTGTTGTACCACAACCAAAATAGAGATTAAGTTTTACATCATAGACCCCGGCATACGGGGTAGAATTTAACAGGCAATGTTTCCAAGTTTAACAGGGCAAGCCTATCACAGGCAATCAGTTAACAGGCAGTATTCAAGCAACATGAGCTTCAGGGGGAGCAGCGTTGGCCTCGGGAGCTTCGGGCAGCACGTCCTCGGCACCCTCATCTTCATCTTCCTCTTCTTCCTCCTCATCGCTGAGGTAGTCCTTGACATCAGGAGGGAGCGGGATGAAGGTGCGGACCTGGGCGTACTCAGCGAGCCGGTAGGCCCGATCCCGCCGCTTCGCGGTAAGAACCGGGTCCACGTCCGTTGGAGCGTCTTGGCGCACGCCTTGGAGTGCATCCAGATCCAAGTCCGGGTACCAGGAGCACGCGGAGCGCAGCGCGGTGTCAGCTCCAGCGCGAGCTGCGGAACACTGCCACTCACGAATCCGGCGCCCTGCCTCCTTTAGCCGGCTGGCGGTGAGGGTGATGTTGGCTGGCATAGCCTCTTCAGGCCACAGCACCTTGAAAATTTGGATGGCGGCGTCCGGTAGATCGACAAGGGTCCGGTCCACTGAGCGCATGTGTTGGACTCGAGCGGAGAGGGTGACCAGATAGTCGTACCCGTCCCAGTGCGCGTCCATGTTGGGGAATTCCCGCGCCACCCGATCCTCCATCACCTTTTTCACGGCGTGTGCCTGGGAGTCCGGGAAGTGTTCTACTGGAAGAAGGGAAAAGCATAAGCATAAGATACCGGAAAACAATCTGCCGGAAGGAAAAGGAACACGGATGCAGGAAAAGCTTATAAGCGAAAGAAGGGACAAGGCAAGAGCTTACGGAGAGCCAGCGCGTCAATCTGCATGACCAGCCGATCATATTCTTTATGGTCAGTGGTCATGACTTCAATGTGGTGCTCCGCCGCTTTCCGCGCCTTCCTCTCCTCCTCCAGCTCTGTCATCAGCACCGCGTTGGAGTTCGTGGAATCATCCACGACCTCCGCCAGCCTGGCCTCGGCTGCGGCCTTGGCGTCCTTCAGATCTTGATCATGCTGGAGCCTGGCCTGCATGGCCTGTTCCTTGAGCTCCTTGTAGCTGGTTTTACGGGCGCTCGGGTCCTCCCGATCTTCTGCTGGATGAGCTGCTCCTTTTCGCCTAAGCACCGGAAAGAAAACTGTTAGCAAAGTGGAAGTTGATAAAATGAGGAAAGAACGAGTTAACCGGAAAAGAAAAAGTGATACCTTGGAGAGTGGCGATCTGGGCCTTGAGGGCCTCAAGGGTAGCTTCCGGGACAGCTGTTGAACAAAAGATGCATAAGTGTTAAAGAAGGAAACATTCCGGTAAAAAGATGCCGGAGGAAAAGAAAGGAAATAAACCTTGGCAGTGGTTGTGGGCCTCGGCAAGGTCCCGATGCTCCCAGAGAAGCTCCTCGAAGAGCTGCTTCCGGGCATCCGCGGTGCTCTGTTCAAAGGAAAATAATTATGAGAAAGAAAGAAATCATGTTATCAACCCGAAACTCGGGGACTGGCTATGCCGGTTTCGCGCGTTTCTAGTTAAGTTTCGCGCTAAGAGCAAAGATCTTAACCCGAAACTCGGGGACTGGCTATGCCGGTTTCGCGCGTTTCTAGTTAAGTTTCGCGCTAAGAGCAAAGATCTTAACCCGAAACTCGGGGAGTGGCTATGCCGGTTTCGCGCGTTTCTAGTTAAGTTTCGCGCTAAGAGCAAAGATCTTAACCCGAAACTCGGGGACTGGCTATGCCGGTTTCGCGCGTTTCTAGTTAAGTTTCGCGCTAAGAGCTATGCTCTCAACACGAAACTCGGGGACTGGGAGGATAGACAAGGAAGAAAGAAACCGGCATCAACAAAAAGTTACAAGAAGATTGGCGAAACTTACCACCACGTTGCTGGTGGCGTCATACCACGCACTGTCGAACTCCTTCACGGCACGCTTGAGCCGCATGAAGTGTTCTTGAGTGGACCGGGGCCCAGCAGGATCTGGCGCTGGAAGGCGGTACTTCCCCAAGCTGCGGGTGGATGCAGAGATGTCCGCATCGTTCCATTTTTGGGCATAGGGGAGAAGGTGCCCCAGGTCCCGGCCTTCGCGCTTCAGCTCAACGATCCGGCCCAGGAGGCCGGAAGGTTTTTCTGGGACCGCAGCAGCAGCAGGGCTGACGTGCAGCACTAGAGACTGCGAGCCGGTTGAGGCGCTGCCATCCACGGCCTTTCCCCGGGAAGCCCCCGGCTTGAAGAACTGGGTGATCTTGGGGGTCGCCGGTGGCGGCTTTGGCTTGGCCGCGGGAGGTCCTTGGCTTGGCGGCGGTGTTGGAGTAGTCCCGGTAGGCTCGAGGGTAGGAGCTTCCGGGTGCGGTGCAGAAGAGGCCGGCGCGGAAGTATCCGGCGCGGCCTTGCTGGGGGAAGAGCTTGGCTGCTTCTTCTTCTTCTTCGGGCCAGGAGGAACCAGAGGTTCCGCCTGCCCGGCAGTTTCGTCGTCGGCGCCGGTGTTGCTGGTGCCGGTGTCTTGGGTCTCAGGAGGGGAGGTGAGATCCTCCTCCGCGCGGTGATCAGGAGGTGTAGGGGCCGCGCGCCCCGAACTTGTGGTGCCTCCCGGAGGGGGGCGGAAGGTGTTGCCGGCACCGAGATGGTGTCGGGCTTGAGTGAGGAGGAGGAGTTGAGGTCCTTGCGGAGCCGGCAGAGCCCTCCGGCTTGGAGCCAAGCTTGAGCGCGGGGCTGAAAGAGAGAAAAAGAAAGGGTTGGAAAAAAGGCAACCGGAAAAGAACTTGGTAAGGACAAAGCAAACAAAAAGAGAAATAAAGAACTTACCCGGAAGAAACCGGCATCTGCTTATGCTTGTAGCGCTTCGTGCCTACCTGCTTTCCCCCGAGGACTTCCGTCCGAGGGTGTTTGGCAGGAGGAGCATGGCTAGGGCCAGCGTCAGCAGCAGGCGTCTTATTCTTCTTGCTCTGGGGCATGAGCTTATTCAGGAACTCATCCCCGACCTCGGCCTGCAGAGGAGGCACGTGCTCGTGGACCTGTGGTTCGGAGCTAGCTGAGGGAACGTCTACAGAAGGAGATAGGTAACAGAAGAATATGAGAGATCAAAAGGAAGAGCTACCTCAACCGAGCTCAGGTCGTCAGACGAACCGGCTGGCTCCGGTGGAGATTTGCCGAGGCGCGAGGCTGGAGTCCGGCCCATCTTCAGGTCCTGCCAATGAATGAAAGGGTCCGGGTCGAACTTGTCAAGAGCACGCTTCTGGCAAGGGCCTCGCCGGTCTGAGTCAATGCGGGGGAAGCGGTCCTTGGCCTAAAAACAAACAAGAAAAAATGTTAGACGTAGTATAAAAGTTACCGGTAAACCGGCCCGAGTTGCGTAATTTCTTACTTCTTGGGTCGAAGGGTTAGTGGAACTGAGAGGCCGGAGGCCCCACTCCCAGTCAACCGGCATGTCCGTTTGGCATATTTGGCTAGCCTTCAGGACCACATCTGCCTTGCTCAAGGGCAGGCCGGTGATCTTGGTGGGATCGCTAGGGCCGTACATCTCGCTCATCTTGTGAACGCGACGCTTGAGGGGAAGCACCCGGCGGCTGATGAAGGTGCGGATAATATCGTTGGAGCAAATGTTGGTCTCGTTCATCAGCTTCAACATGAAGCGTACAACCCGGTTCGTCTCTATGTGATCCGTACCAGGGTTGTAGTTCCAGTTGATCTTGGCGGGTGGCGCCGGATTGAAGGGCGGCAAGTTGATGAGATCAGTGGCGCTCTTGTTCTTCACGTAGAAGAACGTTGTCTGCCACAACCGGCAAGACTCCAGGCCGCTGAACTTAAAAAAGGGGCTCCCTTGGCGGGAGCCGATGATTCAAGACCCGCATTGTACGGGGGTTTGGGCTTGGGAATGTCCTTGCCACTGGACCGAGTTGATCCGGAGAGAAAGAAGCGGGCAAACGTCTCGCGAGCGGGACGGATGCCGATGTAGCCTTCCATGAAGGCCACAAAACAAGAAAGATAAAAAACGGCATTGCCGGGAAGGTGGTGAGGCTGGAGTCGATAAAAATCGAGGAATTGGCGGAAGAAATCGGAGGCAGGAAGGCCGAAGCCACGCTCAAAGTGAGCAAGGAAAACAACGACCTCACCGGGTTCAAGGACCGTTTCGATCTCGTCACGAGGAAGCCGGCAGGAGACTCCTTCCGGTATCCTCCTGGACCGGTAAAGCCAGTCGATCTCGTGTTGAGTCACGTCGGAACCTCTCCAGGCTCCGCGTGTGATACCGGAAAGATCCTTTCCGGGGGCCCGGCTGGAGGTGCCGACCTCTTGATCCTTGCTGGATTCCATTTCCATCCGGGCGAGATCTTCGGTTAGCCCGTCGGAAGTGCTACTTGCCTTGACTACTAGAAGAGGAGGCAAGAAGAGATTCTTCGCTAGACATATAGATACGGACGACACCGGAATCTACCGAAAAACAGTTTTCCCCAAACAGACCCTCGCGCGAAGATCTACGAGTAAGAGAAAAAGCAAAATAAAGAGGGGATAAATACTCTACCGGCCCAAGATCTGGAAAGCTAAGAGAGAAGAGGTAAAGATGTATCAGGCCTAACCTGAGGCGGAGGAGTCGCAGAAGAAGTGGCTCGCCGGTGAAATGGTGAGCTTGCGGTTGGCGAGGAGGTCCGCCGGTGGTGAGGTGGAGAAAAGCTTGAGGAAGCACCAATGCCGTGACTGTGACAGGAGCACCGCAGAGGTTCTTCGCGCGATGAAGTTCAGCGGCGTCCGGCGGAGCAGTAATAGAGGTTCGTCGGGCGGCGGAGCTCGAACGGCGAACGGAGCGGCAGAGGCGCAGAGGGCAAAGGCACTGTGCGTGAAGAAGTGGGGAATGCGAAGAAGAGGATGAAGATGAACCACTCCGCCCTTATATAGAGAGAAGGGGTAGTGGGCCGAAAACCGTCGGGCCGCGGCGGTTCGCCTCGTGGGCCGCCACGTGGCGTGCGGATACACGCGCGGAAAACAACATGCCACAGGGAGGCCACACGGATCTGGAACGGCCGCGAGGATCCGGTGTGGCGCCATAAATGCAGGCGCAGAAGCCGAAGTGAAGTGACCCTTGACACTGGCGCGTCAGACACAGTGCGCATGTCACTGACAGGCACAGTACCCGAGAAATTCTCAACTTCGTCGAGGAAAGAGTTAATGACTAAGATGCCGGAGGATAAGATACCGGAAAATGCCTTGCTAAGAGAAATAATGTGAGTCCGGGCAAAGATGCCGGATCTAAGCTCAGCACCGGATGGATTAAACCGGTATCCAAAGACGTGAGAACCTGGCATGGCATGTTGGATAGAATCCGCCAGACTATACCAGCTTCGGGGACTAATGTTGGGGGGATGACCCCCGGTATGCCAAAGGCATGCCAAACCGGATGGTTTGAGCCATCAAGATACCGGTTTAATGTTCGTACCGGAGCACAAAGATAAGAAATTGGCTAAGTGAGGCTAAGCCGGTATCCCCAAGAGGGGTATGCCGGAACCGGGTAAAGAAGACACCGGGCTACCGGAAAGAAGAGCAAGTCGGCAGGACTGGTCAAAGATTCTCTCCAGAGCTAGAAGACAAAGGTGAGCTAAGCAAAGTAGCTTTAAACGAAGGGCTGACGATAAAGAGTAGGATGACGATGAAAGAAGCCGGAGGACGTCAGCATCCCTGATTAAAGAAGACCCCGGTGTCATCTATGATTAAAGTAGCTTTGTAAAGTAGTTTGTCTAGTCAAAGATGCCATTAGGGTTTCTTGCCCTGTAAGCCACCCTCTCCCCTATATAAGGAGAGGGGCAGCCCTCTTCACGGGCACGGACGAAGAGATGTATGCATAGACGAACACCCGTGCCGAGAAACTTGTAACCTCGTGGAGATCAATAAAGAACATGATCTAGAGCGAGTTCTTCCTTATGTCTTTCTTCTTCAACCTCTAGCCTTGGCTAAGTTCTTGAGGAAACCATCCGGAACTTCATCCCATCTAATCACAAACCCTCCCCCGAATCCTCTTGCGTCCATTCGGCCCCAACTTAAGCCATCCTATGGCATCTGTCTGTTCACCACGACGACAAAGCTCGAGACGAAGTACTGTCACGAGTCACCAAGTACCAGCAAGATCTGAAAACTACCACAGTCGACGTTTGCGACCAAGATCCTTCCAGGTAGGCGACTTAGTTCTTCGGCTTACGCAAAATAGCCATGAAAAACTCGAGTCGCCATGGATTGGCCCATACATCGTCACAGAAGTAATTGAAGGAGGAGAATACAGAATAAAGGACAAGAAGACAGGAGTCGCCGAGCCAAATCCTTGGAACGTGGCGCAACTTAGGCGATTTTATGCTTGAAGACAAAATATAATCCTCTTTGTAAACATACAATATACTGAAACGCCCGCGAGTTTTCAGACGCACTCTTTTCCTCTCAGGGCACCGAGTGGGGCTGAAAGGTTTTTAATGAGGCGGGCTCGCGGTACTACAATATAGTAAAGATATTGATGACATACATCTTTTTCATCGACAGGCTCGGGGGCTCATAACCCGCGACAACAATATATAAAATTCCGCAAAATAGTTACTTACCATGGCGCAAAAATAGCTCACAAACCAACAAAGATATAAGCACTGACCAACAAAAGGCTCGGGGGCTTGATAAAAAGAAAAAATGTATCAGCTGCTTTACAATATAGACTGTGTTTACAATATATATAACCCCACCATCAAGAAAAATTCGACAAGGATAAATAAACTTTCAGTTGCCACCTATTATATCATCTATGTTTACCCTCTCATTGCTTGCAGCACTAGTCCTATGTTCAGCATAGCTACCCCTGTGGTGACCCGGCATACCACTGCATGGTGTAGTATGCAAGTCTGATATAACACCAATGAAACACCGTTCCACTAGTATTATATCGCTCAGAGTGGTACAACAGAAACATATGCGGGTCCAAGGCATGTCTATAGAATTACAACATTGACTCTGTTACATAAGATCATCACAGCCTCCTACTTTACAATGAGGTAAAACTGCAAATAAACTCCAGAAGAACGACTCGTAGTCTAGTCTTATCACGAACTCTATTTGTAGAGTATTCAACTAGTTTTAGAGGCTATGAATAGATTCTAGCTAAATAGGAGCTAGGCTTAGGAAGCTAGTTCCCTTCTACTGCTTGATCTAGGTTTTCTCCATGGTGGATGTGGTATATGACTCTTCCGGCAGGTTCCTGTCCCTTGAAGTAGTTGTTGACTCCTCGGTCTTCAAGTTGTACTGTAGATCCATCTTCGTGGCCTCCATATCTAAGCAGGGGATTTAAGGGTGGGATGAGTACGAGCGTACTCAACAAGTTCATTATAGGAAAGAGGTGTTTAATGCACTAGCTACAGCATTAGACCAGAAAGTCTAATACCAATGCAAGTTTTCATAACCATTTCTTCAAAAGGTTGCTTTTATTCAGAAGAACTATGTCCGTCGGCCTTCACCGGTTTACTAGAACTTCATGGAGCTCCTTTCCGAGCGGCGTTCGCGGTTCCATATCCCGGAACGAGGAGTGACAGAGTCACGGTTCTTTACACTCGCGAGAGGTGTGTTGCTTTACCCATAAGAGATCTTAACCTTGGTGCCAACCGGACTCGAGTTTCCGTCCACACTTCCTATGGTGTGAGGCCCGGTATAAGGTCTAGCCAATCATGTTCCTCCGCTACCTCGAACACCCACCCTTTGTTGCATGCGCCGACCACGGGTCCACGTCGGTCCCATTATTCCCGTAATTTCAGGGTGGACCCCGACCACGACAACGGTGCCTGAGCTCTACCATACACTCCTACGCCGGTGGCCGCAACCCATCATAGACCGCAATACCGTGGGGACTTAAGGCTTCCCCAACCTACCGCTTGTTCTTCGAATGACAAGTGTCTACGGACTGTGCCGTGGGGACTTAAGGCTTCCCCAGCCTACCGCTTGCCGCCGACAGATACAAGTGTCTACGGTAAAGCGCATCCGTTGATGAACGAGAGGTGGAAACACTTTTGACTACTCCGTCCCACTCCGGATCTTATGGTTCACACGGGTATTACGGCACAAGAATCACTGGCGACATTTGTTGTTTAATCCTAGATGGATATAAACCCGTGTAATGGAACCTCCACCATATCAACACAATCCATGGTTCCATTGCCCACCACATAGTCATATTCATAGTTATGAAAGTAGTGGTTTTGATTTTTGTGCAATAGTGATAACCATAATACTTTGCAAGTAATTTGATAAAAATACTCAAATGACATGAGCAAGTGATGAACTTGCCTTTCTTGACTGCAAGATTATGCAGGCAAGGTCTTCGATACGCAATAACTCCAAATTCTGAAATAGCATCATCGTCCGGTAAGGACGATGTTTAAAAGATTGCCAAGGATGCAATAATGCATAAGTATGAGATGCAATCGCTCTAAGCGTGATCTAACCCCGATGATTTAGGATTAGTGAGTTGTAATGATTGGTTTAGGGTGTGTTGCACTTTTAGAGTGATTCACATATAAGGTTCTTATTCAGTGTGATTACTTGGTATTATAAACAGATAGATAATAAAGCATAATAATCAATTGAGCACAGAAAGAATGATAATTGGCATAATGTTAACAAGTAAAGAACAGTGGTCAGTTTTAGTTCTATATGGCATGGTTAATGGTTGATTATCATATACTTTAAAAGAATAACTTTTGAAGAATATGTTCCTTAATAAAGAACAAGTATGATTATTAGATTTGTGGGGTTCTATGGTTGACTATGGTTTCATCTAGTTTTGGGAGTAAGTATTGGATGGATCCCAACAATGTTGGATTCATTAATAACTAGGGCTTTTAAGTTTGAGTTAAGCCTAGGCATCTTGAGCAATTTATTATAAATAGTTGCTATCAAGGTTGGTATACCTTCTCTGGTGATAGTCGGTTATTGGATATAGGTCCTATTAGGCGGGATTGATGATGATTCCTTATTTTCTTCAAAAGAATAACTTTTGAAGAACATACTTCTTAATTAATAAGAAGTATTACAATTAAGGTTGAGGTTGTCTAGGATTTCTTGTTGGTTCTGTTAAGTAAGGAATAATTGGCTTCTAAATAGGATGGTTGATAATTGGTATCCAACACTAGTAGGATTTAGTGGAGTAGGGAATGTAATACAAAATAGTAGGTGTAGTTGCTATTAGGGTTCATCACAATGGTGTGGTGCTAATTATGGATAACTAAGGATGGTGGTCTTTGGAATAGGAACTAGGGTTTGCATTTGGTTAACCCTATTTGATCAGCTAGTTGTATTTGGATGAGAACAAGGAATAGCAATTAACTAGTGATAGGGTTTCTACATTTTATATGGTCATGGCAATTATTTAGTTGTTATTGTGGTTCTATAATTTGAAAGTAGGTACCATGATCACATATTCTAACCTAGGGTTTAGGTTAGAATCAATTTAAGTTTCACATGAAATTATGAGGTTATCACTTGGTTTCTAATGGATCTAGGGTTTCTTAACTACCCCATAATTCTTGGATTAATAACTTCATTATCAAGTTGAAGTTATTAATGAGTTTGAGATAAAAATAATGTTGGATTTGACATTTTATTATTTTTAAATAATTAATAATTAAGGTATTTATTAATCAGGGTTTTAAATCCTCCTAATAAGGATTTAATAAGTTAATAGAAAAGGAAAATTGATTTTAATGTTTTCCTTATTTTCTTACTGGTTTTTATTTATTTTATGATATTTTTACTAATTATTGAATTTTAATTGAATTTGGATTTAGAATTAAAGGCTTAAATAATCAAGTATAAAATAATTAAATTTTTATTAAAAATAAAAATTTCATTTTATATTTTTATTGGATAGAGTTTATTTCTAGGATCATTTTGATATCACAAATAGTATTTTTAAGAATTGAAATGAATTTGATTTATTTCTGTAAAGTTGCAGCAATTTGTGAAATTTGAATTCAAGCTAAAATTAACTAAAGCTACACGGACAGGGCTACCCGCAGCCACGAACGGGTGGGGCAGGCCACGTTGGCTGCCACGTGATGCCGAGCGTGGCAACCCCGTGCTCGCCGGCGGCCGGTGATGGACGGCGCCGGCGATAGAGGGTTCCCGCGGGGCTGTACGTAGGCTCCAACGAACGAGGACGATGAGCCGATCCCTGCGGTGGCCGCGCCGCCACTAAATGGTCGCCGGAGCTCGGCCGGCGGCGAGGCCGAGCGGCGAGCTCACCGGCCAACGTCGCGGGGCGTGCTTCGGGTCGTAATCGAGCGAGATATGCATACGAGGGGGATCAGTGGCTCACCAGGAGCACAACGCGCTTGTCGGCGAGGCGAGGGGAGGTCGGCATCGCCGGAATTCGTCATTCCCGGCGTTGGGGAAGATGAGCTCAACGGCGTCGATTTCGAGCGTGATGGCTCAATTCCTTGGGCAGGTTGGGCAAGTCGAGGACGGCGAACGCGATGACATCCACGGCAAAGCTCGGGGATGCTCCGAACGGCGGCAATGGTCGACGTCTGCAAGACTAGGGTTTCGGTAAGAGGGGAAAAATGGAACAGAGAGAGGGAAAATTGAGGCTAGGGTTTGCCGTGGGGATTTATATGGCGCCGGACGCGCCTCGTCACGCCTCGGTCGAGGAGGAGCCGCCGGCCGAGAGACGAAGGCGAGCACGCCGTCGTGCCGGCGCTCATGCACGGTGGAGAGGATGAGGACGAGCTCCTCACCTCTGTTTTTGACGAAGGGGTATCTCGGGCCGATCTCGGGCTGTGCTGGCCCGTGTTTGTCGGGCTGCTGGTGGTTCTCCGTTGTCTGGGCTCGCTACGGGTAAGCCTTCTCTCCATTTTTTTCTCCGGTTTCTTTTTCTCGTTTTATTTTCTCGTTTTCATTTTCTATTTTGTAATCTGTTTTAATTCAAATTTAAATCATGTGATACCATGCAGGTATCAAATAATTTGAATTTCAGTAGGACTATTAATGTATGAATGCTTTCCTGCATTGTTTTTGGGATAAACATTTAATATATGTGAGTTACATTGCAAACTTGTATTAATCATGAATTTATACACTCATTTTAATTTTCTTTTTCTTGTGTAATCAACTCTGTTTGAAATTATTAGAATTGATGATTTCTACTCTAAATGTTTTAGAGTTTGTTATTAGGGTTTGTTTTCTCAATTGAGAATTGATCCCCTTGCATATGATTTTAAGTGAACCTTATTTATTAGGGTTTTATCATTTCTAGTACAACCCTCTTGTTAAGGTTAATACTCTCACTACATTTGAAAGTATCTCAGTAGGGATTGTTTCCATCATGGTTTATCTTGGTTACAAAGATAAATGGTTGATCACTACACATATGGTTTACTTATAGGATTTACCATTAGGTGGCTCTTATGTTTTATAATTGAAACATTGTATTTAATTAATGAACCATTAGGGTTCAAATGCTATTTACCTAATGACACATGGGTTGGATCTCAAATATGGTTTAGGTTTCTTAGTTATAATCACTTAAGTGATACACAAACTAGAGTTGAGATATAATTCTAGGTTGTAGATATGAGATGATACCATATTGCATTGACTAGGTTTACTCTCCCCAATGCATAATAAAAATGGTTACTTGCTTAATATTTCATGTGCTTCTTTAGTTACTAAGTATCTGAGAATTGGTTTTATCTTCTACCAATATACTTCTTTTATTATCCTTAATTTATCATTTAGAGTAACTAAAATGTTTATGGTTCTTTTTATAGTTAACTTTGGTTATAAGGATGAATGGTTTCTCACACTACCTTAAATATAGGGTTTATCTTATGGCTTATTCTTCTATTTCCCCAAAGCATGGTCATAGCATCATCATGAGCAACTTATTCTTAATGTTTATCTTCTACTCCCAATTCTTATTTTGGAATGGATTATTCTAGGATTCTACTCAAGGTATGATGATGTGATTAACTAAATATGTGGTTTGCCTAAGAATTCTACCTTGCTAGCTTCTGTAGCTTGTTCTTCAGGAAATCTGATAAACCTGCATCTTGTGGCATGCCTCCACCTCCTAGTCTGCTTCATCTTGATCCTAACTATTTTATGGAGTGGCTCAATGTGTTGGTCTTCTTGCATCAAGGTGCAAGATGATGAAATGGATGAAGTGTGAGGCTCCTTTTATAGGCTTGGGCATGCTCTAGTAACATGACACATGGGTGGATGACTCTTGCTTTCATTTGATGAGTAAGGTGCTTGGTTGTCATGCTCTCATCCATAGCAATCCTTTAAGCATGAGGTGGCATAGCTTAGGATTCAAGCTATGTAGATATTTTCATCCTATGTGGCATTGAGATTATCCTCTCATGTGATTTATTTTTGGATAGCCAAGTGGCTTTTGTTACTAAATATCTTGTGAATGATTTTATGCTTGTGGTTGAGTCACTATATCATATGTGATTGTATTTATATTATTATTGGGATCAAAATGTCAAAGATAAGGATGATACCCCAATTTTGAATGGTGATGTTTGATTTCACCGAGGCATGATCATATGAGTTTCAAAATACTCATAGTTTATTTTATTCAAATAGTTTGAACTATAATTCGTAATGTAAACGAATTTAGTTTTGTGATATTCCACATATTTAATAAGTTATGATTGAAATAGAAGGTGTGGCTTTTATGCACTTAGGTCCTTGTGTTTTGCTATAATTGGTATTTAGTTTTAAAGTGAATTCAATTGTACCTCAAGGTAGTTGCTTAACTTTTAAGTGTTAATAATTTAGAGTGTGCTTCTTATCTCTTTAATGGTTATATACCTCTCCCATCTCTATGGTTCGATGTGTAATAACTTGGAATGGAGAATAATATCTATTTCTGGAGTGGATCTTCTTGTTATAATTTCAAATGTTGATATAGAATGAATACCATGAGGTTTCATGGTAAGATCATGGATTAGTTTTTAGGACATGGAGAAAATAGTCAAGAATGGTTTCTCCATTTTATTGTTACTTGGTTTGTAACTAAACAGATGTTCTTATGTTATGGCAATGATTACCATATTATGATCTGTTATGAGATCAAGCAATTGATCATTGATTAAAGTGTTGTTGTGTTGAATATTAATTCCCTTTGATCTAATCCCTTAGATCAAATCATCTCTACCCAAAATAAGGTTTTAACAAAGTCACATTGAGGTTTATAGTGCTTGACTTGATGAGCTACTTCAATTCCACCAAGGTCAAGTGAAACTTCGATTCTTGTGATCTGTTTTACTTTAAAGCGCGAAAATTCCCCAGATTTTCTATGCATGAATGCAATGCACACATCTGTTTCCTGTATTTTTTGTAACCCCAATACCTGGGATATTACAACCCCTCACAAAGAATTCGGCATCTAGCCAAAGCAGTTCATCCATCATCTCTTCTGCTACAGGGGTCACAACATCGTTGATTTTATCGATGTTCCTCCTTCTCTTCGTCAGTTTGGCCTGACATTTGGCGACAATTTTGGTCATGTCTAACTTCGGATAACAGACCTGCAACATTATCATGGCAAATCTTGCCCCAGTAGTCAGTTGGGCTCGAACGAATTCATGGATTCGAGGAGCATCCCGAAATTTGTCCATCAAAGCAGAAAGAGTTTCTGGCGGAGGATTCCGAGGAAACATGGTGTTATAAACTAAGGCTAGCGTCCTTGTGCAGAAGTCGAGAAAGTCGCGAACTTGACCCGCGCGGTCTTGAAATCTGACGATTTGTCGGGTACGCTCAGGCGTAGCCCAGAAGTTAGAACCATGTTCCAATGCAAGCCTAAGAAGAACGTTGGACCTAGCTTCAACGCGTTGATCTTCGGCAACAGTATCCAAAAAAGAACCTGTACGATAGGAAGTTCTAGTGGAAATTAGAAAGCAAGAAAGATAAAGTCGACAGAGGTCAAATTCCAGAAGCGTACCCACCATATCCAAACTGGAGTCATTCATCAGTTGAAGCATATAATGCTCCCGCGAAGTAGCTTTTGCAGCCTCAGTAACCGCGGCTTCCTTCAACGCCAGGGCTTCCTGAGCTTGCTGAAGAGCAAGTTTTTCGTTTTCAGAAGATCTTCGAGATTGTTCCATTATAACGAGAGCCTGTTTCTTCATCGACTGGAGTTGCTGTCGAAGTTTGTTCAAATCGTCATTGTGAGCAGCGCTTGAAGAACCTTCAATAAACTCGTCAACGAAGGTTTTTCTCGAGTAGGACGCGGCCGGTAAAGCATCCGAAGAACGAGGCACCACGGTATATTTGTCAAAAGTCAACTGGAGAGAAATATTTTGACATCAATAACTTGATAGAAATAGCATTGTATTGCTTCATTTGGATATTTACATGAGCATTACAAAAGAGGGTCCCTAGTGAACCAATGGTAAGCTGTCGCAAAAGCTACTACGGCGACAGTAACAAAAGAGGAAAAAGCAAAAGAGACAAGACGGTCTACTTGACCTCCGGCTTCGATGAACTAGGGGAAGGAGTTGGCTTGCATCCGAGGAAGGAGAGGATCTTCTTCGAGTTAGGCTTGGCAGCCTTAATCAAGGATTGCCACCTCTTCGTCTCCATCTTCTTAGCATCGCCAACCTTCGCCCAGTCGACGTTTTGTTGGCTGTCAACAATCAACGCGATGGTGCCTTCAACGCCATCTTCAAGCCTTCTTGACGGAGGCCCAGCCCAAGATCTTCTTTGGGGATGAAGTACTTGGTCAGGGCAGCAAAAGTGTCGGGTTCTTCTTTCTTCGCGAAGAAGTAGGGGAAAAGCCGCGACAACCCCGACCTAGCATCAGCGATGCTCTGGCGAACTTCGTCTCCATGAATTTGAAGGAGGGAAAGAGCGTCCAGAAGGCAATCATCTTCAGGCGTTTCAAGTTCAAAATCTTGATGCGTTTTCCCTGCTGAAACAAAATCTTCGAGTTGTCAAGAGATGCATACAAAAGCAAAAGTCTGCAACGAATAAAAGCGGTTAGGGCACTTACTAACCAAGCGCCGATTCTGCGACTCCAAGCGAGCGATGATGTCTTCCTCGCGAGCAGATTGCCGAGATGTGCTCTCACTTAAGGCATTTTCCGCGTCGTGGAGCCTCTTTCGAAGATCCTCGACAGCACCAACATCTAATTCAGCCTTTTTGCGAGCTTTTTCACTTTGCTCTAGCTTGAGGGCAAGATCATTAGCGCGCTTATTCGCCTCAGAAAGGGAATCTGGCAAAATAAAGGATGACAAAGCTTATAACAAAAGAGGAGAAGCTACTCGATGAAATGAAGCAAGCAGGAATACCTTTCAATTTATCAGCAAGGTCACGGTACCCGATAAATTGGGTACCAAGACGAACGAACTCCTGCATCAAAGGCTGGAAAGTAACACGGGGTGAGAAAGGGCTGAAAACATTCGACAACAAAAAGAGTTGCAAACGTTCGACAATAAAAAGCGAACGAGAAAGGCACTTACATCGTCCATAGGAGGAGTCGGTGAGCTATCGGTCAAGAGACTTAACCCTTTGCCCAGATCGGTCCTTGCTCTTTATGGCGACGGAGCACGGGGCTCACGACAGGACCGGGGTGTCCTATATCCTGTTGAGGAGCCGAGGTTTCGTCTGTGTCAGGACGAGCCTCGGAAATAACTAGAGTATGAGACGTGCTCGTACGAGCAGTCACGTCAACAGGAGGATTTTCGTCCTCATCACCACTGAACAACAAGGAAAATATAAGAAACAAAACAGTCAAAAAACTCGGGTGCAAACGAAAAAGGCGACAGACACTTATGAGCTGACGAGGGCATCATCGTAAGGGTTGAAGGCTTTTTCCTCTTCTTCGGGTGAAGTCTCCTTGATAGGGGATTTACCCGCTTTGGAGGTACCAGAGTCTGCGACCTCATCCCTTTTTCTTTTTGTTTGTCGGAGAAACAGCAGAAGGGAGGGATTGCGTAGACTCGGAGGCCTCGGATCCAGCTTCTTTTTCAGAGGAAGCCGCGGATTTATGAGAACCCGCAACCTCACTCTCAGGGCGAGAAGTGCCCTGGTTATCGTCAGTGACGACGGTTCGTTCTTCGACTTCCCCGCCTTCAGGAAGGGGAGGAAGTGAAGACAAAACTTGATGTTTCTACAAAGGAGGAAAAGATATGTCGACAATCAGCTATACCAGGGAAGTAAGCAAAAATAGTAGTCGAAAAATGTTAAAAACTCGGAAGGGCAAAAATAGTTTACCTTGGGGAGGGCGTTGGTGCCGCTATACGGCTCCACGCGACAAGAGGATTGTAATGTCCCAGGTTTAGAGACGATCGAGGGGTAGATTTTAGAAAGGGATGTGCATTGCATAGTAAATTCTGGGGAAATTTCGCGCTTTTAAACAAAAAATGCATCGAAGGAGGACAAGTTTCTCTCTCGACACCTTACAGGGTTAGGGTTTCGAGAGTGCGACAAACTTGCTTCTCACTTCACTAGTTTAGGGTTTTGAGAAGAGAGGGGAGAGTTTACATGATTGAATTCTAAATGTTATGACATGGTTGAATTCAAACCAAGGTTGAATTTGAATTTCAAATTCAAACATTAAATAATTACTTTGAATAATTCAATTGAGGAAATTCATTAAGTAAATAATCAATAATAAACAAGATGAACAATTATAATAAAGTAAAGCTCATTAGAGAAAACTTTGAGCTTTATTGATCATCACACAAATTACAATGTCATTACAATATCCATAAGTGAAATAAAAGAATAATACAACACATTACATAAATGGGCAGAATAGAAGAAAGGAAAATAAAGAAAAATTACAATTTAATGAGCCTAGACTAAATTCTACAAGATCATCTTCATTTGATCTTGTATATGATGAACTCCAAGTCCATTTTGATCCATTCTTGATCCCTGCACAAAAATCACAACAAAGAGAAATTATGCCAAGTGGCATAGCCACTTGGCAGGTTATAAATCAAATGAAAATGGTGGATAATATCACAGCTCTGCCGAGCTGATCCTCTCCCAAGCCAGATGCACAGGATCTGGTACACACAGACACACAAGCAGCACACACATCATGTGTGCATGCTCAACACCAAGTCACTTGCTTGTGCATGCATCACAAGCACAAACACACACCAGCGAGTGAGTCACAAGCTGAACCAGACCAAGCTGTCGACCAGGGGGAGAAGAGGCCAGCCATATATAAACCTCTTCAACGAGTGAACCCTAGCCATTCCATCGGCGGCATCTCCAAAGAGTAAGAACACCAAGAACAGGAAGAACAGCCAGAGCTGTTCAACCTGCCCAAACTCACCACTGAACCAGATCAAGAATCACAAGCCACAAGGAGGAGCAGGGCAAGCCAAGCAAATCACCAGAAGCAAAACCTCTACAACAACACTTTAATCTAGGAGCTGGAGTGAGGTATACAATTCATCATGAGCAAACCAGATGGTTTTGCTCATAAATTGCACAGGCATGATCTCAATCACACCAGAAGGGTAGAATACCCTGTGTGTGTCATCATCTGGCTACCAGGCCATTTGGTGCAAGCATAGATGGGTAAGACCACTAGGTAAACATTCTATGGGAACAACAGTTATGCAAATCCATGCATAACTAGAGGAATCCAGCCAAGAATGAAACCATAGCTAGCCTAAACCACTCACTAAGCACCTACAGCTAGCTAGGCCATCAGATTATAGACAATTACCTGTCTATATATTTTGTCAACACCAAAAGGTCACTGGAAGTCCAAGATTGGATCAAGCCAGTGCACAACTAATCCATTCCAGCCAGCCAACACAAACCATGGCAAACCACAGATAGGGGAGCAACCAGGACAGCAACACAAGTGCTGCCAGGGCCACCTCAACCCTGAGCCAGCACAAAAACCTATACCTCATTATCCATTTGGATTCAGTAAAGGGCTAGGGTACACAACTGAGAGTTGGCATCCATCTAGCCCTGTTACAATTAATTAGATGATCACAACTGCACAGCAGCTCACATCACTTATCCACTTCAGTAAAATTCAGGCAACACGGATAAGTGAACAAAACAAATAAATAAAAGCACCGGGGCTTTGCGGTGATCCAATGGATCGGTGCAAGCAACAACGATTGCATAAGCCAATAACAATACACACCGAGTTAAGTCCGTGTGATACACACACGGCACGAGTGAGCAACAAGTGAGCCACGGACACCAAAGAGCAGCTTTTACAAGCAAGCCGGTGATCATATGATCACCGTGAAGCTTGCTAGAGCATGCTACTGCATGCTAGAACTCATTCCAAGTAATTAACACATGAACAGATAATTAAGTAACCGAACAACCGCATCACGGATAAGTGCTTCACAGGCAACCAAATAGATAATTAAATGAATATATCCAGAAGCACACCCAAGGCAGCATGAACCTCTAGATCAAGGTAAATAAGCACCACACTTGGTGCACATCATTGAAACATACAGATTAACCAGCAGTAATGCCCAACCAAACTTACACAGGAAATTGAGCACAAGGGACAGCATCTCAGTGCCCTGGAACTTGCAAATTTGCAAGGTTTACACTTGGTAATCAAGCCGGAGCGGTCAAATTGAATACACAGGAATTCCTAGCCAGAATAGCAATAGAACAGAAGCACAGGGAGAGATTCAAGCCAAAATGCTAGGTCGCAAGCTATGGCTCGAAACATGCACGATGCGCACCATCAAGATAAACAAGAAGTAAGCGTACTAGGCGATAGAGCGATGCAGAATCTAGCAATGGCTATAGCGAGCGACACGCAACACGAAGCCGGTGCAGAGCAGCGACAAGACGGTGGCCCTCCATTGGGAGGCAAGCATTGGCTAGAGCTACGAAATAGGAGAGGAGGAGTAGAACGAGCAAAGGAGAGAGAGCGAGAGGTAGGCACACTCACCGGGGCTAGCAGACGAGCGCATGCGGCCATGGCGGCCATGGCGGCACGCGCTAGAGTGCTCGGCAGCGCCAAGCCGGGCCAGGCCATGCGCGGCGCCACAGCGCATCACCGCACCACGGTGGCGAGGCCACGGCGGACGCCACGCGCCCGGAGCGCCGAGGAGCAGCGGGATCACCACGATCCCGTAACCCTAGCCGCGGTGAGGGAGGACGAAGACGAGCTGGAGCAGCGCCCGTTCCAGATCGACACGGATGAAGATGACCGCCGTCGAGAGACGCGTCGAGTGCGCCCCATGGCGTAGGCCATGGCGGCCAGAGTCCGCCGGAATCGACCGGCGACGGCGCGGGCGACGAAGGTCGCCAGTGAGAGCGGAGGGGATTAGGGTTAGGAAGAGCGGCGCGTGGCGAAGGAGTGAACGACCGACCGCTCGGGTCGGTTGGACCCGAGCTGGTCTAGCCAAACCACTGGGCTCCACTGACAGGTGGGCCCAGGGGCAAAACAGTCTTTTCCAAATTCCATTAAAAACCAGGAATTTGAAAATTCAATAGAAATATGATAAAAGCTCTAAAAAAATAATTAAAAATATGGAAATAGATCAGCATAAAATTCTCTATCCAAATAAAATATCAAAGATAATTTTTGAAGACAATTAAGAATGAGTCTTAATTTGAGGATTTAAATAATCATTTAAATCACACATATAATTTTCAATAATAAAAATAAGTCCATTAATGCCTTTGGACTTCAAAACACCTTGACAACATTTCAAGGTTGGATTTACCCTAAATCAAGTATCCCTAAGATGTTCTTAGTATCTAACCTCTCATAAAATAACAACGACATCGGAAGGGGGAAACAAACCCTAAAACTGGAATCATGCATTATTGCTTCTTTAACCATTGCCCTTATCGGACAATGATGCTATTTTTCAGAACAAGAGGACAAGGGTCAGTCCATACCTTCCAAGCTGCAGAACTTTGCAGGTGTTCGGGCAAGTTCATCACTTGCTCATGTCATTTGAGTATTTCTATCAAATTACTTGCAAAGTATTATGGTTATCACTATTGCACAAAAATCAAAACCACTACTTTCATAACTATGAATATGACTAAGTGGTGGGCAATGGAACCATGGATTGTGTTGATATGGTGGAGGTTCCATTGCACGGGTTTATATCCATCTAGGATTAAACAACAAATGTCGCCAGTGATTCTTGTGCCGTAATACCCGTGTTAACCATAAGATCCGGAGTGGGACGGAGTAGTCAAAAGTGTTTCCACCTCTCGTTCATCAACGGATGCGCTTTACCGTAGTACACTTGTAATCCAAGGGGGCAAGCTGGTGAGGCTGGGGAGTCCTAAGTCCCCACGGCATAGTCCGTAGTACACTTGTTGCCCGAAGGAGCAAGATGGTGAGGCTGGGGAGTCCTAAGTCCCCACGGTATTGCGGTCTATGAGGGATTGTAAGGTGTCCGGAACGGTCTATCCATGATGATAGGGGAAGGCATATGAATGCCCGGAACGGTCTCATCATGGATATAGGGGAGGACAATCTTACAAAAGGGTGGGTGTTCGAGGTAGCGGAGGAACATGATTGGCTAGACCTTATACCGGGCCTCACACCGAAGGAAGTGTGGACGGGAAAGCTGCCCGGTTGGCACCTAGGTTAAGATCTCTTATGGGTAAAGCAACACACCTCTGCGAGTGTAAAGAACCGTGACTGTCACTCCCTGTTCCGGGATTGAGGAACTGCGAACGCGGCCGGAAAGGAGCTCCATGAAGTTCTAGTAAACCGGTGAAGGCTGACGGACATAGCTCTTTGAAATAAAAGCAATCTCTTGAAGAAATGTTTATCAAAACTTGCATTGGTATTAGACTTTCTGGTCTAATATCGTAGCTAGTGCATTAAACACCTCTTATCTATAATGAACTTGTTGAGTACGCTCGTACTCATACCACTCTTAAATCCCATGCTTAGATTGTCTGAACCGTCTGGAGGAGGACTTCGACAACAATGAAGGAGCCGAGGTTATCGGCTATGATGCACCTGACCTCTCAGGAGGAGTTGAAGGCGTAGACTACATCATCGTCTACGGATCCGGGGAGGCTTCCGGAGAAGAACAAGCCTAGAGATATCTGAGGAGTAGTAGTAGCCGAGCAGCACAAACTCTTACCATGTAGCTGCTCGATTAAATAAATGTTTGTTTCAAGAGACAATGGTATTGTAAGTTAAGTTGGGTTCACCTCGAACCCAGGAGATATCCTCTTAGGACCCAAGAGGAGCTCCGAGACGACTTGTGTATATGTATTGTAATAATGTGTGAATGAGTTATGGACCTTGCTATGTTCTGTTGTACTACTGCGAGGGATGTGATATTTGCGGAATGGTACTTCGCGAATGTTATATCAACGACCGGCATACTACAACATGCGGTGGTATGTAGGGTCACCACGGTTGGTATCGAGCAAAAGCTTTGACCTTAGGTTGGAACCTAGTAAATGGGACTAAAACGTTAGGAGTCAAATAGGATTAGTAAAGAGTTCTCTAAAAATATGGTGTATATTCAATTGAGAATACAACAACCATATCTTTTAGTGCGATAATTCTTTATTATCTCTATTATGATGCATTATTACTAATCTCATAATCTTTCTATTTCTACAGCCAACATGGCAAGTTCACGACCGGGGAGAAATGTGAAAGTTATGGATTCCACACTGAACGAGTACCAAGGAGGACTGGCAGATATCCTACGAGCCATGTTACTAGAATTTGGGTGCGATCCCCGGATTCCCAGTAAAGAAGTACATGTTTTATGATGGTCCGGTGTTGGCCAAGTGCAGAGTAGGACTGCGACTTCCCGAATCTTTGGGAATGAGCGTAGTCATGCCAGCTGGGGAAGCGAGGACAACCAATACAGCCTACCATATAGCTGTTATGAGAGCCATAACCGACATTCGGGAGCATAAGACGAAAGCGCTTATGGGTTCCGAATTCACCCACATTCCTCATATGGAGGAAGATAATGATCCCATGCTGAACCATTTCAAATATGCCAAAAGTAAACCAGCCGAAGCAGCCAAATACATGGATAACAGCCGTAACTTCATATCATTACTCTTTCGGTTGAATCATCATCCGATAGGAGCTATTGATACGATGCTTGAGGAGTTCACCGAACCCAAGGAGGAGAGTAGGGGCAAAGAACCTATGGAGAATGTGGTACACACACCGGTTTATTCAGCTGGTGACTACATCGGTTTTGATCCACTTGCACGTGAACCTACACTGTTACACCGGGAACTATCCGGGTAGTTCCTATGGGGGATACGAAGGCGGCGAGGAATCCGGAAACAATCAGCGTTCCGAGACTCCAATCGAGAATTCCAGGGGTTGGCGTTGGGGAGATGATACTGGAACCCATAGTACTACTGAGTATTATGATGGAGAGATGAATGATGACGCAACAACCCAGAACCAGAGCTATCCTAGTAATGAAGGAGTGGATGGAGGATATCCGACACGAAGTTGAGTCGGGTATGGGTTTTGGTAATCCTTATGGTGGGGCTACAGGAGAGTACACCCGATGGGTGGATTATGATGCACTCAACGATCAGTTTATGAACACTGATTTCTCCTTAGGATCATCATCCGACTCGGATTACAAGCCAACAGGGAGACCTTATGTTCCAGGGTCTATCAGGAGGACGACACGTTCGACCGGATGGAAGCCTGGAATGTACCGGGAGTGAAGATTGATTAGAAGACCACCAAGGGAGGCGTGGCTATAATACACAAGTACCACGTGTATTATAGTTTGTAATATTTGTATAAATTTGTACATATACTTTAATAAGTGAGTTTGCATACTCACATCGACTTGAGTTATGTAATAAGACCACTTATGTATGTAAATATATGGTATATGTTTTGTATGATTTGGATTTGCTTCTTGATTTCCATTGCGTGACTAGTTCTGTGCACAATGTTGAGCTCAGAAAACTTGCGCATGGAGTAACTATGAGTATCATCTTGTGTTGCAGAACTAGGGGGATTATGTCGGGAACGTTAGGAAACGAGACTGAAGCACAGCGCATGGAGCGCGAAGCAAAAGAAAAGGAAGAGGCTGAGGGTGCAGCCAGAGATCAGTTTCCACCACCACCACCCATGACTCAGCAGAACTTTATCCAGTACATGCAACTGGCGGAAGAGAGGCAGCGTGTAACACTGGAGCTGCAGAACAAATTCCTTCAGGACCTGATGCAGCAGAATAGGGTGGAGAGACCGGAGAACCAGGGAGTCTCATTAGCAGACTTCCAAAACACCAAGCCGATATCTTTCGCATACGCGCCAGAGCCTATGGACGCGGAAGATTGGCTGATGGATACTGAGCGCAAGCTCAACACTGTTGGATGTAATGACCAAGAGAAGGTTAGATATGCTACCCATCTGTTGTGTGGACCTGCCGCATCATGGTGGGACAACATTGTAGCAGTGTATCCGGCAGGAAAGGTATTTACCTGGGAGGAGTTCGCAAGGAAGTTCAGGGAATCCAATGTCCCTGAAAGTATTGTAGAACTGAAGCGTCGAGAGTTCGAGAGTCTCGAGCAGAAGGACAAGGCAATCCTGACCTATGTCAGGGAGTTTTCAAAGCTGTCCCGGTACGCAGTTGAGGAAGTCAATACCGAGGACAAGAAGAAAAAGAGATTTCTGAGGGGGTTAAGTCCCCAGTTCAAGGTACAGCCGCGGATGATGAGAGCAACGGAATTCCAAGAGTTGGTGGATGCAGCCATCACTCTTGAAGATGACTTCAAACAACTGCAAGAAGAAAAGAGGAAGAAGGCCAAGTATGAGCCGAAGAGGTTTGTTAGTAACAAGCCTAACACCAGCTTGAGTTTCAAGCCCAGATATAACAACAACAACAACAACAACAACAACAGCAACTACTATGGTAGTAGGAAGAATCAGGCATTCCGGATCGCAAATCAAAGCGTTTGCGGGAGTTGTGGACTCACGGGGCATTTTGCCGGGGATTGCAAGAAACCAAGGATTATATGCTTTGGTTGTCGCCGGGAGGGGCACATGTCGAAGGACTGCCCCAAGAGAAACACTGGAGGAGGTCAATGCTGGAGGAGGAGGAAATCGAGGAAACACGGAGGGAGGCTGGAAGAATAAGAAGCCCTTCGGCAAGCTGAATTGTACCGGTCTGGAGGAGGTGGTCAACTCGACCGAGGCGGTGATAGGTACGCTCCGGATACTCACTCATCCCGGCAAAGTACTTTTTGATACTGGTGCAACTACATCATTCATTTCTCAACAATTCATCATCAAACATGGGATTAGTTGCACTAAGTTAGATACACCTATAACCATACTTTCGCGGGGGAACGATAGTAGTAACCCATGCCAAACAAAAACAAGTCATTATGATCAATAAGTGCGCGTTTGACGCGGACCTGTTCATTTTACCGATGAAGGACATTGATGTCATTCTTGGTATGAACTGGTTGGAAGCTAATGGAGCATTGATCGACTGTGTGAACAAGACGGTATCGTTGAAAAGCCCCGATGGAAGTAGAATGATCTACCAAGGCGACAAACATACACAAATTGAAGTTGAGCTACAACTGAATAGCATGAAAGAGGTGAAGTTAGAGGATATACCTGTAGTAAATGAATTCCAGGATGTGTTTCCTGCAGAATTACCTGGTATGCCACCAGATAGGGAGATAGAATTCACTATCGACCTAATTCCAGGAACAGCACCGATTGCCAAAGCACCATATAAGATGGGGCCTAAGGAGTTGAAAGAACTTAAGGAGCAATTGGATGACTTGGAACAAAAGGGATTCATTCAAGAGAGTGTTTCACCATGGGGATCACTCGTGATCTTCGTGGATAAAAGAGATGGAGGAAGAAGGATGTGCGGAGACTACGGGAATCTCAACAACGTCACAATCAAGAACAAGTATCCACTTCCAAGAATACAAGATCTATTTGATCAAGTTAGAGGCGCGGGAGTCTTTTCCAAGATTGATCTAAGATCCGGTTATCACCGGATTAAGATCAAGAAGGAAGACGTTCCGAAAACAGCCTTTGTTTCGAGGTACGGACATCATGAATACCTTGTAGTACCTTTTGGATTAACCAATGCCCCAGCAATATTCATGAATCTCATGAATAAGATCTTCATGCCATATCTAGACAAGTTTGTCATCGTATTCATCGATGATATCTTGATATATTCCAAGAATAAGGCGGAACATGCCGAACATTTGAGGTTAGTGTTGCAAACACTAAGGGAACACCAACTCTATGCCAAACTCAGCAAGTGTGAATTTTGGCTAGATCAAGTGGAATTTCTTGGTCATGTCATTAGCAAAGATGGAATCGCTGTCAACCCGAGCAAGGTAGCAGCAGTTCTAGAATGGGAAGCTCCCAAGACTGTCAAGGAGATCCGAGGATTCCTAGGAATGGCAGGGTATTATCGGAGATTCATTGAAGGATTCTCCAAGATAGCAGGACCAATGACAAAGCTGTTGAGAAAGAACACACCATTCGTGTGGTCAGAGGAGTGTGAGAAGAGTTTTCAAACTCTGAAAGAGAAACTCACCACGAGCACCGGTGTTAGCAGTTCCGGAAGTTGGCAAGGATTACACCGTGTACTCGTGACGCATCCAAGCACGGATTGGGTTGTGTACTCATGCAAGATCGGAAAGTGATATCTTATGGATCGAGGCAACTCGGACCTCATGAAGTGAATTATCCAACACATGACTTGGAATTAGCAGCTGTCGTTTTTGCACTCAAAACTTGGAGACATTTTCTCTATGGAGCTAAGTGTGAGCTCTATACAGATCATAAAAGCCTCAAATATTTCTTCACTCAGAAGGAACTCAACATGAGACAGAAAAGATGGCTAGAATTGATCAAAGATTATGATCTGACAATCAATTACACACCAGGGAAGGCTAATGTTGTAGCAGATGCCCTGAGTAGAAAGAGTACCGGAGGAGTGGAACAAGAAATATCACCGGAGTTGAGGAAGGAAATAAGCCAAGCCCAAATACAACTTTGGGAGAAGGAAGCCCATGAAGGATTATCGGCGTTGCAAGTAGCCGATGAACTGAATGTCAACTCTGAAGAATGAGATAATGATGGGTCAACTGGACGATCCATTCATAGTGGAGGAGATGAGAAGAATAGATGAAGGAAGACCCTCAGAATTTCATCGTGGAGAATCTGGATCATTATGGTTCCAGAAAAGAATTTGCGTTCCGGATATTGCTGAAATCAAGGAAGTAATACTCCGGGAAGCTCATCAAACCCCATATTCCATACATCCGGGAAGTACAAAGATGTACATGGATCTAAAGGAACTATTCTGGTGGAATAACATGAAGAGGGAGATAGCACAATATGTTGCAGAATGCCATACTTGCCAGCGAGTGAAGGCTGAACATCAGAGTCCGGCAGGGAAGTTACAACCTTTACCTATTCCAGAGTGGAAATGGGAAGAAATAGGGATGGATTTCATCACCGGACTACCCATGACTAATAAAAAGAAGGACATGATATGGGTAATCGTGGACCGGTTGACGAAGAGCGCCCACTTCTTAGCGGTAAATCAGCAGGACAAAGGAGAGAAACTCATTGATCTTTACATCAAGGAGATCGTGAGTAAGCATGGAGTACCTAAGAAGATAGTATCGGATCGAGGATCCGTGTTCACATCAGCATTTTGGAAGCAACTTCACGAAGCTTTAGGATCCAAGTTGGACTATAGTACCGCTTATCATCCACAGACCGGTGGACAAACCGAGAGAACCAATCAGATCTTAGAAGATATGCTTAGGGCATGTGCCCTAGACTTCGGAGGATCATGGGAGGAACACTTGCCACTAGCAGAGTTTTCATACAATAATAGCTATCAAAGCAGCATCAAGATGGCACCATTTGAAGCTCTCTATGGAAGGAAGTGTAGATCACCGATATGTTGGTATGAAGCCGGAGCAAGCAAAGAGTTCAACCCTGATTATGTCAAGGAAAAACAACAAATCATTGACATTATCAGAGACAGGCTTAAGATAGCCCAAAGCCGGCAAAAGAGTTACGCAGATCAGAAGAGGAGAACTTGGGAGCCACAAGTTGGAGACATGGTATATCTTAAGGTAAGCCCGATGAAAGGACTTCAGAGATTCGGAGTAAAAGGAAAGTTGAGCCCTAGATACATAGGACCCTTCAAGATACTGAATCAGAATCGAGGTTTAGCCTTTGAATTGGATCTACCTGGAAGGTTAGCACAAGTTCATAATGTATTTCATGTGTCACAACTCAGAAAGTGTTTGAAGACCCCAGATGAACCAATATCACATGATGAGCTGGAATTACAACCAGACTTAACATATATCGAGAAGCCATCCAAGATTCTTGAGGAGAGCTGGAAACAACTCAGAAACAAGGCGATCAAGTATTGCAAGATACAATGGAAGCATCATCCCGAGAGGGAAGCCAGCTGGGAGAAAGAGGAAGACTTGAGGAAAACATACCCCGAGCTGTTCAGGTATTACAACCACAACTTCGGGACGAAGTTTTCTTTAAGGGGGAAAGGCTGTAATATCCCAGGTTTAGAGACGATCGAGGGGTAGATTTTAGAAAGGGATGTGCATTGCATAGTAAATTCTGGGGAAATTTCGCGCTTTTAAACAAAAAATGCATCGAAGGGGGACAAGTTTCTCTCTCGACACCTTACAGGGTTAGGGTTTCGAGAGTGCGACAAACTTGCTTCTCACTTCACTAGTTTAGGGTTTTGAGAAGAGAGGGGAGAGTTTACATGATTGAATTCTAAATGTTATGACATGGTTGAATTCAAACCAAGGTTGAATTTGAATTTCAAATTCAAACATTAAATAATTACTTTGAATAATTCAATTGAGGAAATTCATTAAGTAAATAATCAATAATAAACAAGATGAACAATTATAATAAAGTAAAGCTCATTAGAGAAAACTTTGAGCTTTATTGATCATCACACAAATTACAATGTCATTACAATATCCATAAGTGAAATAAAAGAATAATACAACACATTACATAAATGGGCAGAATAGAAGAAAGGAAAATAAAGAAAAATTACAATTTAATGAGCCTAGACTAAATTCTACAAGATCATCTTCATTTGATCTTGTATATGATGAACTCCAAGTCCATTTTGATCCATTCTTGATCCCTGCACAAAAATCACAACAAAGAGAAATTATGCCAAGTGGCATAGCCACTTGGCAGGTTATAAATCAAATGAAAATGGTGGATAATATCACAGCTCTGCCGAGCTGATCCTCTCCAAGCCAGATGCACAGGATCTGGTACACACAGACACACAAGCAGCACACACATCATGTGTGCATGCTCAACACCAAGTCACTGCTTGTGCATGCATCACAGCACAAACACACACCAGCAGTGAGTCACAAGCTGAACCAGACCAAGCTGTCGACCAGGGGGAGAAGAGGCCAGCCATATATAAACCTCTTCAACGAGTGAACCCTAGCCATTCCATCGGCGAGCATCTCCAAAGAGTAAGAACACCAAGAACAGGAAGAACAGCCGGAGGCTGTTCAACCCGCCCAAACTCACCACCGAACCGGATCAAGAATCACAAGCCACAAGGAGGAGCAGGGCAAGCCAAGCAAATCACCGAAGCAAAACCTCTACAACAACACTTTAATCTAGGAGCTGGAGTGAGGTATACAATTCATCATGAGCAAACCAGATGGTTTTGCTCATAAATTGCACAGGCATGATCTCAATCACACCAGAAGGGTAGAATACCCTGTGTGTGTCATCATCTGGCTACCAGGCCATTTGGTGCAAGCATAGATGGGTAAGACCACTAGGTAAACATTCTATGGGAACAACAGTTATGCAAATCCATGCATAACTAGAGGAATCCAGCCAAGAATGAAACCATAGCTAGCCTAAACCACTCACTAAGCACCTACGACTAGCTAAGCCATCAGATTATAGACAATTACCTGTCTATATATTTTGTCAACACCAAAAGGTCACTGGAAGTCCAAGATTGGATCAAGCCAGTGCACAACTAATCCATTCCAGCCAACCAACACAAACCATGGCAAACCACAGATAGGGGAGCAACCAGGACAGCAACACAAGTGCTGCCAGGGCCACCTCAACCCTGAGCCAAGCACAAAAACCTATACCTCATTATCCATTTGGATTCAGTAAAGGGCTAGGGTACACAACCGAGAGTTGGCATCCATCTAGCCCTCGTTACAATTAATTAGATGATCACAACCGCACAAGACAGCTCACATCACTTATCCACTTCGAGTAAAATTCAGGCAACACGGATAAGTGAACAAAACAAATAAATAAAAGCACCAGGGCTTTGCAGTGATCCAATGGATCAGTGCAAGCAACAGCAGTTGCATAAGCCAATAACAATACACACCAGGTTAAGTCTGTGTGATACACACACAGCACAGAGTGAGCAACAGTGAGCCACAGACACCAAAGAGCAGCTTTTACAAGCAACTGGTGATCATATGATCACCAGAAGCTTGCTAGAGCATGCTACTGCATGCTAGAACTCATTCCAAGTAATTAACACATGAACAGATAATTAAGTAACTGAACAACCGCATCACAGATAAGTGCTTCACAGGCAACCAAATAGATAATTAAGTGAATATATCCAGAAGCACACCCAAGGCAGCATGAACCTCTAGATCAAGGTAAATAAGCACCACACTTGGTGCACATCATTAAAACATACAGATTAACCAGCAGTAATGCCCAACCAAACTTACACAGGTAATTGAGCACAAGGGACAGCATCTCAGTGCCCTGGAACTTGCAAATTTGCAAGGTTTACACTTGGTAATCAAGCCGAGGCGATCAAATTGAATACACAGGAATTCCTAGCCGAATAGCAATAGAGCAGAGCAGGAAGATTCCAAGCCAAAAATGCTAGGTTCAAGCTATGGCTCGAAACATGCCATGCGCACCATCAAGATAAACAAGAAGTAAGCCGCTACTAGGCGATTAGAGCGACGTAGCTAGCATCTCACAGCGAGGTAGAGCAGTAGCAGCCGTGAGCACGGCAGCTAGAGGATGGAGCAAGCAAGGCACCGATAGAGAGGAGAGCAGAGAGCGAGAGAGGAGGGGCACACATCACCGGGGTCGAGCGCGAGTAGGCACGGCCATGGTGGCCATGGCGGCACGCGCCAGAGCGCCGGCGGCGCCAAGCCCGGCACAGGCCATGGCAGCGCCGACAAGCGCCATAGCACCCGCACCACGGCGGCGAAGCCAGGGCGGAGGCCAAGCACCAGGAGCGCCAGGAACGGCGGGATCACCACGATCCCGTAACCCTAGCCGCGGTGAGGGAGGACGAAGACGAGCTGGAGCAGCGCCCGTTCCAGATCGACACGGATGAAGATGACCGCCGTCGAGAGACGCGTCGAGTGCGCCCCATGGCGTAGGCCATGGCGACCAGAGTCCGCCGGAATCGACCGGCGACGGCGCGGGCGACGAAGGTCGCCAGTGAGAGCGGAGGGGATTAGGGTTAGGAAGAGTGGCGCGTGGCGAACGAGTGAGCGACCGACCGCTCGGGTCGGTTGGACCCGAGCTGGTCTAGCCAAACCACTGGGCTCCACTGACAGGTGGGCCCAGGGGCAAAACAGTCTTTTCCAAATTCCATTAAAAACCAGGAATTTGAAAATTCAATAGAAATATGATAAAAGCTCTAAAAAAATAATTAAAAATATGGAAATAGATCAGCATAAAATTCTCTATCCAAATAAAATATCAAAGATAATTTTTGAAGACAATTAAGAATGAGTCTTAATTTGAGGATTTAAATAATCATTTAAATCACACATATAATTTTCAATAATAAAAATAAGTCCATTAATGCCTTTGGACTTCAAAACACCTTGACAACATTTCAAGGTTGGATTTACCCTAAATCAAGTATCCCTAAGATGTTCTTAGTATCTAACCTCTCATAAAATAACAACGACATCGGAAGGGGGGAAACAAACCCTAAAACTGGAATCATGCATTATTGCTTCTTTAACCATTGCCCTTATCGGACAATGATGCTATTTTTCAGAACAAGAGGACAAGGGTCAGTCCATACCTTCCAACTGCAGAACTTTGCAGTGTTCAGGCAAGTTCATCACTTGCTCATGTCATTTGAGTATTTCTATCAAATTACTTGCAAAGTATTATGGTTATCACTATTGCACAAAAATCAAAACCACTACTTTCATAACTATGAATATGACTAAGTGGTGGGCAATGGAACCATGGATTGTGTTGATATGGTGGAGGTTCCATTGCACGGGTTTATATCCATCTAGGATTAAACAACAAATGTCGCCAGTGATTCTTGTGCCGTAATACCCGTGTTAACCATAAGATCCGGAGTGGGACGGAGTAGTCAAAAGTGTTTCCACCTCTCGTTCATCAACGGATGCGCTTTACCGTAGTACACTTGTAATCCAAGGGGGCAAGCTGGTGAGGCTGGGAGTCCTAAGTCCCCACGGCATAGTCCGTAGTACACTTGTTGCCCGAAGGAGCAAGATGGTGAGGCTGGGGAGTCCTAAGTCCCCACGGTATTGCGGTCTATGAGGGATTGTAAGGTGTCCGGAACGGTCTATCCATGATGATAGGGGAAGGCATATGAATGCCCGGAACGGTCTCATCATGGATATAGGGGAGGACAATCTTACAAAAGGGTGGGTGTTCGAGGTAGCGGAGGAACATGATTGGCTAGACCTTATACCGGGCCTCACACCGAAGGAAGTGTGGACGGGAAAGCTGCCCGGTTGGCACCAAGGTTAAGATCTCTTATGGGTAAAGCAACACACCTCTGCAGAGTGTAAAGAATCGTGACCTGTCACTCCCTCGTTCCGGGATTGAGGAACTGCGAACGCGGCCGGAAAGGAGCTCCATGAAGTTCTAGTAAACCGGTGAAGGCTGACTGGACATAGCTCTTTGAAATAAAAGCAATCTCTTGAAGAAATGTTTATCAAAACTTGCATTGGTATTAGACTTTCCGGTCTAATATCGTAGCTAGTGCATTAAACACCTCTTATCTATAATGAACTTGTTGAGTACGCTCGTACTCATACCACTCTTAAATCCCATGCTTAGATTGTCTGAACCGTCCGGAGGAGGACTTCGACAACAATGAAGGAGCCGAGGTTATCGGCTATGATGCACCCGACCTCTCGGAGGAGTTGAAGGCGTAGACTACATCATCGTCTACGGATCCGGGAGGCTTCCGGAGAAGAACAAGCCTAGAGATATCTGAGGAGTAGTAGTAGCCGAGCAGCACAAACTCTTACCATGTAGCTGCTCGATTAAATAAATGTTTGTTTCAAGAGACAATGGTATTGTAAGTTAAGTTGGGTTCACCTCGAACCCAGGAGATATCCTCTTAGGACCCAAGAGGAGCTCCGAGACGACTTGTGTATATGTATTGTAATAATGTGTGAATGAGTTATGGACCTTGCTATGTTCTGTTGTACTACTCTGAGGGATGTGATATTTGCGGAATGGTACTTCGCGAATGTTATATCAACGACTGGCATACTACAACATGCAGTGGTATGCAGGGTCACCACAAGGATGGAATGGCGTCTTTCTTGCTCAGCGATGAAATCTTGCGAACAAGCTTCTTCAAGTCTTTTACTGATAGATCCTTGGAGAAGCGGTCCACGTCTTTAGCGCCAGCATACATCCAGAGAGGGTTCTTGCGAGCCTGAAGAGGCTGCACCCTAATCCTAAGGAAGTACGCAGTAATCTGAATACCCGACAGTTCTTTGCTGCGGGTATTCTGGAGTTCGTGGATGCGCTGCATCAGTGCATCTGTCGCCTTTTTCTCTTCATCAGAAGCTTCAGCGTCCCAAGAATGTCGACGAAATATTTTTTTCGCCACCATCAAAAGGAGCGACATTGTACTCCTGCGCGTCATTGTGCTCTTCGTGGATATAAAGCCCTCTTTTGCGCCACCCTTGAACAGAGTAAGGGAACTTGACATCGAAATATTCGACATCTGGGCGGACGCAGATAACTACACCACCTACATTATAGGTGCTGGTGTGGGAGCTGTTGCGGCGGACAAGGAATATGCGTTTCCACAGGCCCCAGTTAGGAGGGGTCCCGAGAAAGCATTCGCAGAGGGTGATGAAGATCGAGATGTGAAGGATGGAATTGGGGGTGAGATGATGGAGTTGCATGTCGTAAACAAAGAGTAACCCACGAACAAATTCGTGGATCGGAGTAGCTAAGCCGCGGATGAGGTGGTCGACAAAAGTTACCCGGTATCCAATGCACGGCGAGGGGTAGCTCTCCTCGCCAGTGAAGATCAGCGTCTTCTCCTGCTTCATGAACCCGAGCTTCTTGAGCAGGTTCACGTCTTGATTGGAGATCCTAGATCTCTCCCACTCGGAGAATTGCAGGTCTTCCGTCGCCATGCGGGAGGTGTGTTTGGCAAGCCTTGACCGTGGCGGCATTCAGTGGAACTAACTGTGGTAGGGAAGTAAGCACGGGCGCAGGAGCGTTTTTGGCAATGGGGATTTTGGAGAGAGATGGAGCAGAGGTGCGGCGCAGCGAAGGGGAGAACGGAGGAAGAAGAAGGTTATTTATACACAATTTGCGAATCGACGCACCGTTGGATGCAGCAGTAATGGACTTGATGATTTACACGTGGCTCAAGGGGTAAAAAGGTATTTTCACTGTGAAGGAACTGGACAGGCGCTACAGAGCGCGTGCCAGAAAAAGCGAAGGACGTGTGTCCCCCACTTGCGTAACGTGTCAACGTGCCACAGATTTTGGTTCCACAATTCAGTCACAAGGCAGAGTTCGTGTGTTCTCGATACAGAGGTCGTGGCTATCGTCAGCATTGATGTCACTTTACCAAAGGAAAAGTTCGGCTACGGTGGTGTTAAGATTGATGATAGAAAGAAGAGATGATAATTTCGCGAGCTTTTGATCAAATACAAGTTTTTGATCAAATGCTCGGGGGCTACTTTAGAATGAAGGAAATCTCGAGGATGGCAAGAAAGAAAAGGCGAGAGCCTATGATCAAATGCAAGCATTTTTCCATAGCCTCGGGGGCTACTCCCATCGGGAGCGCTGGTCGCGCACCCGAAATAAAATAGGGGAACTCGAAAAAAGACGACAATATAGCAACAAAAGGTGTTAAAATGGTGAGCCTACAACCAAGTCCAAGTACTTGGCTGTAGCCAAGGGGGCTACTCCCATCGGGAATGTTGTTCGCTTGCCCGATGAACTCAGAAAAAGCATGATGAGTATATTTCGAGTTATACAAATAACTCTTCATATACTCCCATCGGGAAGACAATATAAAAATATACAAGTCATCCGATTGACTCGAATAAATGTGCTATTCCATCAGCCGAAAAAGGCACTCGACAATATATTCTCAGAGCGCTTCAGTTGCGAATAATCTCTGAATGCCGCAAAACTTTGCGAAGGTAAGTCCCCGGATCCGTCCTGAGCGGCGTGGCACCGTCTCTGACGGCGGTTTGCTACTTTTTTTCCGTATCAACAGATACGAAGAAAAATCCTAACAGACGCGTTAGGTAACCGATAAAACATGACTGGAACTCGACATATGGTAAGACCTTAAGCGGCACATGTCGGGTTACGCCAGTATCCCGAGATCATGTCCAGGGACGTGATCTTGAAGTAGGTTTTTGCGGATTGCCACAAGAGCAGTTAACTAGTACCTGATCCGTCAGATGAAGTAGCCCCAATGACCGTTATCCATGTACAATATATAACTGTTCTATTAAAGATATGTGTTATCTCGAAGAAGTTATATGATAATCGTAAAGTTGGAGATTTTCCCTGATTCTCCGATTCAAGCAAAATCTCGGGGGCTACTGACATAGGCATCCCCAATGGGACTGCCGAAGATGGTACCCGGGGTTTACTGAAGGCCCATGAAGTCGAAGAATATAAAGATCGGAAGCCCAATTAGTTGTTAAGGAAAGATAGAGTTGTATTAGGAATAAAGAGATTTGTAACTTTACGGGTTGAACTCAAAGAGTCTCCTGGAATATGTAAACTTGTGTAATACGAAACCCTCGGCCCCGCCTCCTATATAAGGGGGGGGGTCGAGGGACAAAAGGAGGATCGAATCATTGTCAAACAAACCCTAGTTTTTATAACCAGTCGAGTACTTTTCCGGCTGAAACCCTCGAGATCTACTTGCCCTCTACTTCCAACTAAACCCTAGTCTACAATCCGTAGGCATTGACAAGTTAATCCTTTGTCACTAGCCCTGGCCCATGCCTAGGGGTGGTGTGGGCCCCTCTGGCCACCACCGACATCGCCCCTTCGCATATTTATTCACGATCTTGGGAAAGCCCTGGATACCCGAGCCTCCATCCATGAAAAGTTCCGTCGCGGCCGCCATCGTAGAACCCATCTCGGGGGGTTCTAAAGTTCTTCCTGGCACCCTGCCGGAGGGGAAAATCATCGTCGGAGGCATCTACATCGTCATGCCCGCCTTCGAAGTGATGTGTGACTAGTTCATCCCTAGACTATGGGTCCATAGCAGTAGCTAGATGGTTGTCTTCTCCAATTTGTGATTCATGTATAGATCTTGTGAGCTGCCCTACATGATCAAGATCATCTTTATGTAATCCTACATGTTGTGTTTGCTGGGACCCGATGAATATTGTACACTATGTTGAGGTCTATTATATATTCATGCCATATGTTATTTGTGATCTTGCATGCTCTCCGTTGCTAGTAGATACTCTGGCCAAGTAGATGCTTGTGACTCCAAGAGGGGGTATTTATGCTCGATAGTAGGTTCATGCCTCTAGTTTTCTGGAAGAGTGACAATAACTTCTAAGATTGTAGATGTGTTTTTGCTACTAGGGAGAAAACAACAATATTTTATCCGAGGGTAATTCTATTGTTTACTTTACACACATTGCTTAATGCGATAATCTGTTGCTTGCAACTTATTACTGAAAGGGGTTCAGACGATAACCGAAGTTGCATTATTAATTATAGACGCGGTTGGATTACGGTCTATGTATAATGTTGTAATGCCCAAACAAATCCCATAGTAATCATCTTGTCATGTATGGTCGATATTCTGTCAATTGGCCAGCTGTAATTTGTTCACCCAACATGCTATTTATCTTGATGGAGAGACACCTCTAGTGAAATGTGGACCCCGGTCATTTCTTTTACACTCATACAATCATCATGTTCTGTTTACTTACTGCAATCCATGTTCTCTTTAATTACTGCAAACATCGCTTTCCACTCGATACATCTAATCCTTTGTGTTCAGCAAATCGGTGAGATTGACAACCTCACTGTAAGTTGGGGCAAAGTACTTTGGTTGTATTGTGTGCAGGTTCCACGTTGTTGCTGACGCCGGTAGTGCGCCCTGCCACTAGTCAGCTAGCAACACCATTAGAAGTCACTTCATTCTCCTACTGGTCGATTAAACATTGGTTTTGTACTGAGGGAAAACTTGCTGCTGTGCTCATCACACCTTCCTCTTGGGGTTTCCCAACCGCTTCCACAAGAACGCTCAGCAAGATTTTCTGGCGCCATCACCGGAGCACCATCAAGATTTTCTAGCGCCGTTGCCGGGGAGAAAGAGGATTTCTGCAAGGGGAGTCTCTCATCTCCAATCTCTTTACTTTGTTATTGTTTTGCTTAGTTTACTTTATTTTGTTTTGTTTGCTTTATCATAGCAAAAACACACAAAAATTAGTTTCTTTTTATAGTTGTCTTTATATCAAAAACACAAAAAAATTAGTTACTATTATTGCTGTTATTTTTGTTGCTTAGTTTTAATTTTGCTAAAATGGGTTCTCCCGAAGCAGCCTTCTATGAAATTAAACCTTCTTTATTAAATCTTGTTTAGTACTGAAGATGCAACTTTTCACCTTAATAATTTTGTTGAACTTTGTGAGATGCAAAAATATAAGGATATAGATGGTGACATTATTAAACTAGAATTGTTTCCTTTCTCTTTGAGAGGTAGAGCTAAAGATTGGTTGCTATCTTTTCCTATAAATAGTATTGATTCTTGGGTTAAATGCAAAGATGATTTTATTGGAAAATATTATCCTCCTGCTAAGATTATATCTTTGAGAAGCGACATAATGAAATTTAGACAATTTGATAATGAACATGTTGCTCAAGCTTGGGAAAGAATGAAATCTTTGGTAAAGAATTTTCCCACTCATGGACTGACTACTTGGATGATCATCCAAACTTTTATGCAGGACTGAATTTTTCTTCAAGAAATCTCCTGGATTCAGCTGCTGGAGGTACCTTTATGTCCATTACTTTTGGGGTTGCAACTAATTTACTTGATGATATGATGATAATTATTCTGAATGGCGCACCAAGAGAGAACCACTAGGTAAGAAGGTAAATTCTGTCGAAGAATCCTCCTTGAGTGATAAAATTGACACTATTATGTCTATGCTTGTTAATGGTAAAGCTCGCGTTGATCCATATAATATTCCATTAGCTTCTTTGGTTGATCAAGAAGATCATGTTGATGTGAATTTAATTAAAAACAACAATTTCAACAACAATGCTTATAGGAATAATTTTGGTAGCAACAATTATATGCCATATCCTTCTAATAGTGGTAATGGTTATTATGGTAGATCTATGCCTAGTGAGGAAAAGATTTGAGAAGTTGAAAAGGCCACTAAGAACTTTATGAAAATGCAATATGTGCAAAATAAAGTGTTCACTAAAACCATGGAAGAACAATCTGGTATGTTGAAGAATATTAGTCATCAACTTGAGAATTTTAATAGGGAAATTTCTGGTTTGCAACTCAAAATTTCAAATGCTGAAACTAGTATTTCCTCTTTGTCAGAAGCAAAAACTTATTTGATTAATAAAATGGCTGCTAAACCTATAACTATGGATGAAAATCCCTTTGCTACTACAAATGCCATTCAAGTTAGAATTGATGAAAATGTTAGGATGTTGGCGGAATTGCATGCTAGGTGGGAAAGAGAAGATGAAATTGCTAGAAGTAATAATTTTACTAAAGTTTGTACCATCACCACCACGTAGTAATGAAGTTTCAAATGCTATCTACTCTCCTACTATTAATGGTGAAGTAAATGGTGTAGGAACAGTCCCCGCTCCTTCTATAAAATTGCCTAGAACCGCTGAAACTGTTCCTGATAAGTGTGCTGAAATTTTTCAGAGTATGGGAGACAAGAGCCCTTTTACCTTTGATAAAAATTAGTTTGATTTTGATGATTGAAATATCTCTGAAGTAATTAAGTTCTTATAAAATCTTTCTATAAGTCCTAATGCTAGTGCTATTAATATGGCTTTTACAAAGCACATTACAAATGCTCTCATGCAAATTAGAGAAGAGAAATTAAAGTGTGAAGCTTCTATTCCTAAAAAGTTAGAACATGGCTGGGAGCCCATCATTAAGATGAAAATAGATGGCTTTGATTGCAATGCTTTATGTGATCTTGGTGCAAGTATTTCTGTTATGCCTAGAAAAATCTATGATATGCTTGAATTGCCACAGTTGGAACAATGTTATTTGGGTGTTCATCTTGTTGATATTGCTGCAAAGAAATCTTTAGGGAAAGTTGATAATGTTCTTATTATGGTTAACAATAACCTTGTCCCCGTTGATTTTTTTTGTTCTGTATATTGAATGCAATGTCTCTTGTCCAATTATTTTGGGAAGACCGTTTCTTGGAATAGTTGGTGCTATTATTGATATGAGGGATGGGATTATTAAATATCAATTCCCACTCAAGAAAGGTATGGAACACTTCCCTAGAAAGAGAAATAATTCACCTTATGACTCTATTATTAGAACAAATTATGATGTTGATGCTTCTTCACTTGATAATACTTGATGCTCGCTCTTTTTCTGCGCCTAGCTGAAAGGCGTTAAAGAAAAGCACTCTTGTGAGATAATCCAAGTTTTATTTGCTGTAATTTTATTTTTGTTGAGTCTTGGAAGTTATTACCTCTATAATAACCTCTCCTTATAATTTTTATTTCATATTTGTGCCAAGAATATCCTCTAATAGGAAGAAAGTAAGATTTGGGGAAGTTGCTATCCTGAAAACAGATTTTGTGTTGTTACCATAAAAATTCGTAAAAAATGCCAGAGCAGAATTTTGGGTTGCCATGTTTTATGCATATGCCCCAGTTTATTATCTAACTTTCTTTAGTTGACCACTTTTCGAGATGAGCAATAGAAGAGTTTCAAAAAATCAATCTTTACATGTCGTTTTGTGTTAACAGATTTCTGCATTATTTGTATTTGCCTCTTAAATCTCTTTCTTTGTGAGTTCATTTGATCAAAGAGCTTGAAAGGTTTATACAGTAGCTAATGATTTAATAGATGTTTGATATATGTTAGTACTGAACCCAAGTGGATTTCTTTATTTTGATTGTACTAATGCTGCTAATAAAGAATTGTGTGAAGTTTTTGTATGAAGGAAGTTTTCAAGTGTATGGAGAGAAGAATAATGTGATGAGATGAAGAATGGACAAAAGCTCAAGCTTGGGATGCCCCTGCACCCCAAGACATGTTCAAGAGGTACAAGCATCAAAACTTGGGGATGCCCAAGGCATCCCCTCTTCATCAACAAAGCAACAGGTCATCTCTCTATGCGCTACATTTTTATTGCTCCATACGCTATGTGTTGTTCTCGGAGCGTATTTATTTTTGTTTTTAGTTTAGTTTTGTTTTATTTGCAGTAGAATATGTTGGATCCCGGCATATTTGTTTTGGAGAAAGACCCGCTCTGTTTAATTTTCATATAACGCTCTAGTTTTCGTTGTTGTTGTTCTGCGAGTGTTCTAGTTTTTTGGTACTGCGTTTAGCTCTTGTTCTTTCACTTGAAGTTTATTCAGAACTAGTTAGTATCCTTTATATGTGTATGATTAGATCTCTGGTCCATAATGTATTTCATCTCTGAGAGTTATTTCAAATAAATTGATTGGTGTTGGATACGAGTAAAATGTTTCATGACTATAGTGATGCAAAAGGAAGCTTGTATAGACTGTGGCATAGACTTTGGCATGTCATGTTGGATATTATTCTTGTCATATACTTAGTATTTATTTTTTTAGAATGATTTGTCTCAAATCGCTGAGAGTGCATAATGTGTCATTGAAAGAATCATGTGTTGTTTCCATCATAAAAACATAATATTGTGGTATTCTCTTTTGATGCTTTATTGGGTTGACTTGGCACATGCTTATACCATGTTATGACTATAACCAGTCAACTGAAGCCTCTATGATCATTTAGTTTTTGACTTGTAATATCACTTTATGCTTTGATTGATAATGTTTTGTCGCTATGCATGATTATGGCCATTACTACTCTCTTAGGTGGTCGCTCCCAGTCTTTTGCTAGCTTTCGCTTATGCTGAGTATGAACTCTAATCGTGCATACAACCATCAATAAGCAAAGTTTTCTAATTGTATCCACCATATATACCTAGTAGCATTATTGCTATTCCAAGTATATTCATCATGTTTTTATTTATCTTCCAAATTAAATTTTGGCATGAGAAAATTAGTCAGTAAAGCTCTCACGAACTTGATGGCACATTTACTTTCTTGCATTTAATAAACTTGATCATTGTGCCTATCTTATTAAGTTTATATGTTTGCAAATTGCAAGTTGGGAATTAGTATAACCATGCTTTCATGGGGAACACTTTCGACATTGTACTTATATTTAGTTGATGTCATGTTCTTTTGTTTATGGATGCCTAGCGGTGCGAAATAAAATGGAAACTTGTAAGTCCATGGAGTTTGTATATGAGTTAGAGAAACGCATGGGCCGCTAATCAAAGCCATGCATCATTCATGGTGGAAATTTACAACTAAATCATACTGAGCATTCTATGAAGCATTTGCAATAAAAAGATATACTCATAGTAAATAAAAAAATTGCTGAGATGCTCATTGTCTATTTGTCTTGTCCTTATGGCATGGGATTGCTCCTACAAGAGTACCTCCATATCATCGGGCAAGAGGTACCCCGTTGGCGGTTCTCAATGATATATGTATACTTACAATGACAAGAACTTATTTGGAACCTAAGTTGAGTAGCATGAGGTTTAGGTACTTGTATTCAAGGGGCATGAGATTTTCAACTTGTGATTTGCAAGCATATAGCTCATATCTGACTCACATTAACTTTAACCATTCAAGATGCTTATGATAGGGGCAATCAGAGCTCAAAGCTAATAAGTACCATACTTTTTGGAAGGTTTATAAATCTTGTTTTCTTGTTTACTCTGCAAAGAGTCTCTCTTTTACTCTTCTACTTTATGCACCAATTAAGAGAGCATAGTTTTCATTCTTAGTGCAATGTGCATAGTCCCAAAATTATTATTGATTGATTTATGATTGTGCTATTGCTTGTTCTCAAATTACTTGCATCTAGTCGCCCTCTAAACTTTAAAGGTGTCCTAGCATTTATGTTTTGCTATTCCATAAAGGACATGTTGAGTACCACTTTGTTATGTTTACTCTATGCTCATAAACAAACAGTTGCTTTCAATGCACTATTATTCATGATCCTTTGTTTGAGTTACTTCTCATGTTATAACATAGTTGCTAAGTTCTATTGAATTATATCTATCATGCCTATGTTTAGAGTACTTTGATCCCAGCTCATAATGCTTTACATGCTTGATCAAGATTGTGTTGGTTGCATGTCACCTCAAAAATTATTTTGTTTTCACTTACCTACTCGAGGACGAGCAGGAGTTAAGCTTGGGGATGCTTGATACATCTCAAACGTATCTATAATTTTTGATGCTCCATGCTTGTTTTACACCAATTCATATATGTTTTGCTTACACTTCGATACACTTTTATATGATTTCCGGCACTAACCTATTAATAAGATGCCAGAGTGTCAGTTCCATGTTTTCTGCTGTTTTTGTATTTCAGAAAAGTTGTAAAGGAAATATTCTCGGAATTGGACGAAACAAAAGCCGAAGTCAATATTTTACCGTAACGAAGACTGAGTCCAGAGGGGAGTCGAAGAGGGGCAGCAGGGCGGCCACACCTACCCTAGGCGCGGCCTAGCCCTGGCCCGCGCCTAGGGGTGGTGTGAGCCCCCTGGCCTCCACCGACATCGCCCCTCCGCCTATTTATTCACGATCTCGGGAAAACCCTGGATACCCAAGCCTCCATCCACGAAAAGTTCCGTCGCGGCCGCCATCGCAGAACCCATCTCGGGGGGTTCTGAAGCTCTTCCCGGCACCCTGCCGAAGGGGGAAATCATCGCCGGAGGCATCTACATCGTCATGCCCGCCTCCGAAGTGATGCGTGAGTAGTTCATCCCTGGACTAGGGTCCGTAGCATTAGCTAGATGATTGTCTTCTCCAATTTGTGCTTCATTTATAGATCTTGGAGCTGCCCTACATGATCAAGATCATCTTTATGTAATCCTACATGTTGTGTTTGCTGGGATCCGATGAATATTGTATACTATGTTGAGGTCGATTATATATTCAAGTCATATGTTATTTCTGATCTTGCATGTTCTCCGTTGCTAGTAGATACTCGAGCCAAGTAGATGTGTGTGACTCCAAGAGAGGGTATTTATGCTCGATAGTAGGTTCATGCCTCTAGTTTTCTGGAAGAGTGACAATAACTTCTAAGATTATAGTTGTGATGTTGCTACTAGGGAGAAAACAACAATGTTTTATCCGAGGGTAATTCTATTGTTTACTTTACACACATTGCTTAATGCGATAATCCGTTGCTTGCAACTAATACTGAAAGGGGTTCGGACGATAACCGGAAGGTGGATTATTAGTCATAGACGCAGTTGGATAACGGTCTATGTATTATTTTGTAATGCCCAAATAAATCTCATAGTAATCATCTTGTCATGTATGGTCAATATTCTGTCAATCGTCCAGCTGTAATTTGTTCAGCCAACATGCTATTTATCTTTATCGAGAGACACCTCTAGTGAACTATGGACCCCGGTCATTTCTTTTACACTGATACAATCATCATGTTATGTTTACTTACTGCAATTCATGTTCTCTTTAATTACTGCAAACATATCTTTCCACTCGATGCATCTAATCCTTTGTGTTCAGCAAACCGGTGAGATTGACAACCTCACTGTAAGTTGGGGCAAACCAATTCATATATGTTTTGTTTACACTTCGATGCACTTTTACATGATTTCCGGCACTAACCTATTAACAAGATGCCACAGTGCCAATTCCATGTTTTCTGCTATTTTTGTATTTCAGAAGTTGGGGCAAAGTACTTTGGTTGTGTTGTGTGGAGGTTTCACGTTGTTGCTGATGCCGGTAGTGCGTCCTGCCACTAGTCAGCTAGCAAGAACTTCAGAAGTCACGTCTTTCTCCTACTGGTCGATTAAACCTTGGTTTCGTACTGAGGGAAAACTTGCTTTTGTGTTCATCACACCTTCCTCTTGGGGTTTCCCAACCACTTCCATAACAACGCTCAGCAATATTGTCTGGCGCCATCACCGGAGCACCATCATCGGTTAATCCACAACTTGGATCATGCAATAATCTTAGGTCTAAGGATTACATTGATAGAGACATGCAAATGACGACTTTGCTCGTTGCGTCTCACGGTGGGTCAGTCTGACTCGCTGAACACTTTAGCCGAGTCCGTGTAAGTCGGATTAGCACCACCATGTCCATGACAAGTGAAACAGAGTCATCGGCCGACTTGCACCTTAGTCTAAGTCATGTTTCCAAGACAACCTTGATGACTAAGGACAAAATATCTTGAACAACACAAGCATATGGTTCCACAACTGAATCACCTACGTATTCGATGATATTCTTGGTGATATATGCAAGAGTTCATACAAGTACAACCTTACTTTATGAATACATTATGAAATACACCATCCATGATTGTCTCTAGGGCATATTTCCAACACATCAATCATCCCTGTAATAAACATTTCGTCGAGCAGGTGCAGTGCGCAGCCAATTCATACCGGGGTGGGGGTGGTTGGGGGTGGTGCGGAGTAGCGGGCGAGCTCGACTGCAAGGACGATGAAGGAGAAAGGAGGTGAAAGCGATGGCGAGGCGTGGCGTGGTTAGAGGCGGCGGATCAATGCCTGGGCGCGGTCGGTGGCGTCGAGGTCAAGCACGCGTGGCCGTCGAGAGATTGGGGAAATTGCCTCTCGGCGCGTGGACTGAAATTTGGTTAAGTCCAAATAATGGCAGCGGGCCGCACAGACCTACGTTGCCAGTATTTGCGCCCCGTCGATCCAAAACTATTGGCAACGGATGGCACCAAGGACACGCACCCCATAAGGACGTAATAGTCGTGTGTCCCTAGCAGCGCCCGCTACGGATAAGTTTCGTGCCCAGGCGCAGCCGTGCCTCACATAATAGCCGCGTGTCGTTGGCACGGGTACACTGCTAGTATGTCCATACTGGCGCACGCGACAAACAAGAGCAATCGCGTGAGTTTTAGATGGTCCGCTACCAATAAGCTTGCCTCTATTGACTTTTCCCTACTAATGTTACTATGAGGCCCAATTTGCTTGTTCATATCTCATGTGTTATTTGATTGATGATTAAATCATGGACAACATGATCAAGGGATGGACCTACTGAACCATATGCATTGCACAAACGTAAATGGTGTGCAATGTACTAGGTTCACCAACTTCATCTCTAAGGTATGTGTTTATAATATAAGTATGATGCTCTAAATGTGTTCATTATGTTTCTGTTTTCTTGCAGTGGCCGATCATTAAATTCAATAGCACAATGTGAGCTAAGGATTATCTTATAATACGTAGTGTCGTGCAAAAATATATGTATTGCATGCTCCCTGGCCTTGCAGGATCGTATCTTGGCTTGCAATCGTGCTATGTAAATATGAAGGCTCCTAAGTGTGACTTGTGTGAGATGCTTTGTGTCGATGATTACAATAATAATTCAGAATCTAGGGCATATTGCTTGTGCACTAGACTTGATCTGGGGATAATCTCTTTGCCTCTATGCTTTGTGGATGCTACTTCATATGACGCACCAACTTTGTAATGTATGAGGGAGGCCATTGATTAACCTATGGCACTTGATAATGACAATGTTGGTCCAAGCACATTATGGTTCCTATGACACCATCTCTACCAGTGTATGTGCAACATGTGTGTGAGGCTCTTGCTTTTTTGTATAGGCTATAGATATCGGCGCTCATGCGCCTAGCGAGTGGTCGAACAAGAGGCCACGAGAAAGGCCGGCCAACTTTGGCCACTTCCATGATGATGAGGGTCTGGAGCACTTCATCAAGGTGGTTTTCAAGCCTACCATGGGTATGTGTCCAGTCCCTAAGGCCTTCTTACCATGGTTCCCTAAGGCCTTCTTACCATGGTTCAAGAAGATCCCTTCGACGATCACCATGATCTTCAAGCTTACCATGGGCATGTGTCCAATCCCTACAGCCTTCTTACCATAGTTCGAGAAGATTCCTTAGATGATCACCCTAAAGATCAACATTAGATGCAAGTGAGATGTGAAAACCAGGTATGTTGATGGCAAAAGCGTAGGCAATCTTTGCTATTGCCCATGATCTGCTACTTCATCACCTCCACAATGAATCACCATGCATCTTCCGAGTGGTCATCTTTGACTACTCATCTATGAGGTGATGACAAGGTGCTCACGCTATGGAGATGCCACTAGGAGGATCGTGGAAGACAGTGATCATCGCTTTCTTTCGTATGTGAACTCTGTTGAATTTGGCACTCTGCTAAGTTAACTACTATACAAGGATTGGTATTAATTGTGAACTTATCATTAAAATACGATAGTCTGCAAAGTTATCGTTCTAGTATGCTTCCTTGTGTGCTTTTCTTAGTGTCTGGTAACCTCACCTCTTGTAAGAAGAGGTTAGTTAGTCCCGCTTGTGGTGATAACCAAATAACAGCAGGCTGCTTCTGGGTTGCTCCATAGGCTACAACCCATGCAACCAAATAGCTGGAGCTGAAATCTCCACATGTCCCAATAAAAAACTTTGACCAGCAACCAAAGGAAGTGCAAAATTTGGCCTGGAGCTCATTTTGGACGGGCACGCCCTTATACAGTAGATCATTTTACGATAAAGACGAACTGAAGTGAGTACATTCTCATCTGCTGCTGTTATCAGCTGAGAGTAACAGACTTGCAGTCAGAGATAACTCCTATACAGAAAATTTCATCTACCCTTTTTTCCACAGGGTCGTAATACATTACAGCTAGTTCTTGGCCACACAACAGAGAGTATGCCATGTTGAGACTATCAAATCCTGGCTTCTCATTCAGTCAGCAAGTAGAACATGTCTGATTCTGCATGTACAAGAAAAGATAAAAACGAAAACTGTCAGTTTTTTTTTCACCAATTAGAAAGCAGTAGTAAAGCAGCATGGTAAGGGTCAGATAAGTTGAGAAGCATAAGCATTGTGCAGTCAGCATCATTCTACATAAATAATAATATTAGCTCTGTTCCAAAATATAAGGCTTTTTTTTAGAAAGCTAAACTCTAGCTCTCTAAAAAAGCCTTATATTTTGGAACGGAGGTAGTAATAAATATATGTTGCATAATACAATTTGCAAGCACGAGTACATGATGTGCTTCAGCATACCCATTCCACTAGGAACTGGTGAATAAGATTTCAGGTGTCACACCTGATAATGTAAACTCAGATGAATTAGCCATCAGTAGGTATCTGCTCTTCCTCAAGCTCCATTTTACATATGAAGCACTCCCTCTCAAAGATCAGAAACTCCTGAGTAACACATTGAAGATATTTGCTGATGTCAGGAAACTCTACAGTTACCAGCTGAACAAACTAAAGAACGTAAAGTAACCTGTATCTGCTGCTGGCTGAACAAATGGATCATTCCGGAATCTGATGAAGCAACCAACTCAATGAGTTTATCACAATGATCTAGAGAATCGCCTGCTTCAGAAAGGGAGATAGATGCCTGCAAAATATTCTCGTCAGATATCAATACACCATGTATACTGAAGCAGCAAATTAGTGACTGTTTCGTCTATAACTCAATCTAGTAACCAGATACTTGTAGAATCTATTTACAAGATCACCTGCATGGATCGTAGAATAGTTTCTGGTAGACAGCACCTCCGACAGAGCCCTCGGATGATATAAGCAGCAGTACTTTCAACCGAACCATGACCATCAGAATACCAAGCATCAAGTCGTGAAATTTCCATCGAAACTCCAGGCTGAAACCGATTGAGTTCGCCTATCACGGTAAATCATTCACATAACTATCACATGAAATAGTCTTTACATTCGAAAGAGAGCTGAATCGTACTATCACTTAAAATTATAGATACCTTTAAACCCAGCGGCCATTATTGCAGCAAGAAGACCTCCATCATTGGCTTCATGAAGTCCAAACCCATCACCTTCTGTTGCTAAGCAGCGAAGCGCGACTTCAATACAACAAGGATCTTTAGATGAGACCTTGACATCAACCTGTCCATGAACTGTACAGTCAGAAGTTGCAGAAGTAGCCATGACAAATAATCCCCTACATAGTCCATCATATAATCCCCTACATAGTCCGTAATAAATGATGAATAACACGCCAAAGATTTTATATGTTGAAGTGTAACATGCAAGCAGAATTTGGGAGAAGAGAAATGAACTCAACCTTGAGCTGGCGATGCAGCACCTCCTCTTCGCTAACAGTTGAATAAAGTGCGCTTGTAAGAGCCGTGCATGACGTTGCATCTGGTGGCATGCATTCTCCAGACGGTAGACAGAGTATTGCAGTTGCATGCAACTCAAGGAAAACAAGCTCTGACGACTCAAATGGACTAATCTCGACAGCATTTAGCCATGGTCTTTCCTCCCCTGATTACAGAAACAAATAATATCTATTAAACGCTGCCAAAGACATTCTTGAAATAGCCTACTCATGCTATCACAAGTTTTGCAGTTAAAGAAAAATATTTGTAGTCTAATGCACCACGATGAAATGAATATTTAATTGTTCTTCAGGAAAATACAGAGGCTTTGTGTGTTGATGAAGCAAGGAAAGTTTTAACTTACTGAGTAATAACAAGAAAGCCAGCTCCAGTGTTTGTGTCGCTGCAGCAACAGCTTGATCCTTTTCTTCTGCTGAAAGCATGTCAGGAGGAACAGAAGAATTCTCCATCTCACATCTAAGCCAACCCCGGTAAGTGGCATCCAGGGAGTAATATTCGTGCTGTTTCGCCACAATACAGCGATACTTTGTCAAGAAACTAACGTACTAAGTAAATTCAAAGCGGGAATAAAAGTACTAACAGCATTAAGAGAAGATGCACATCACATTAGGACAAAAGCAGAGATCTTACCCAATCTTCAAACTCTTGTAAGTTATCAGATATCTCTTGATCTTCCAGCGAAAAGTTCTCCTTTTGTTTCAATGGTTCAGCAAGGATGGCAAGCAATTTATGTGGTCCTATTGGTAGTTCAGAGCCTCTCCTCATTGATATCAGGGAAAACTCTCTAAATAGTGTGTTGCTGATGATACAAAAATTAACTATTAGTTCCATGGATACGAAGTAAAAAGGGAATAAATGAGTATTATTTCAACAACCTAAGTTCCACACCCATAAAGTAAGAAATATAAATTAGTACTATTTTCAATGAAAGGAAAATTCAAAGAGTGAGCAACAAAGACTAAAGGGTATTGTTCAATGAATATGGTATTTCAGCAACGAACATACAGATGGACTGCAAGAAGATGAACAAAAGCGTTCGTTTCAAGACCATGCAGGACTGCGTGTATGGTAAACAAAGTTTTCTATGGCACAAGGATAAATTTAATATACTTACCTATGCATCAATGCCCGCATCAGAAGCTTCCCTGTGATCATCTGAAAGCCTGGAATTGAGGATGGTGGGGTAAAGCAAAGCCACTGAATGACCATTGCCTTGTGAAGTGCTTGCAAATGATGCCGTTCCGCAACATCGGAAAAATCTTCATTGTACTTGTTGGGTTTCGTTTCCCGAGATCTTGAAAGAACTCTACATTAAATTAAAAATTTGTCTGAAAATCTCCATAAATGAGATGGGCTAAATATCTGAAATTTGGTGTATTCCAATGTTATATGTAACCCGACAATTACCAAACCTCTCAATTATCTCTTCAAAACAGGCCTTGGACACATCTCCAGACGAGAACGGCAGATACTCCACAGCAGAGAGGAAAAGCTTGTACATGGTATGCAAGCTGCGGTATCATAAATTTAAGTAAGGCCAGCTAACTCAAGTCTTGGAAGTGAGCAAAATAAATCATTGACAATAGCAAGTTTGAGAATGTTTTGTGTGAAACAAAAAAAAAATATTTCCAGTACTCAATTTTGAAGGATAAACATATAGTTCGGAATGCAAATATTTTACTAACTATAGTATTTCTATAGAGATATCATAAATCTAAGATTAAATATAGGCTTTGAAGACACATAGCTAGCAAACTATAATCCACCAGAAATATGGAGAACAAACATGAACAGACAATAACATTTAACATACATTGTGCACTAATATGTCACAAGATGGACAACCGAATGGAACTACCAATATTGTGACATTTCCCAGACTACAAAACATTAAAGGGTATAAGCATATGATAGCAATACCTGCTATTTAACCTTAGTTCCATCATTTCCACAAACAAATCGATGCAAACATCACGTTCAAGCTGAGAGGCATACACTCCAACTAACTCTTCTTGCTGCTCTGAAAATAAGTACCTCACATACCTGGAACGAATCATTAGTTTTTGTACTATTTCAGAGATAAAAGTACATTGAAAAGCAAAGTGCCAACATTATCTGGAGAAAGATAACAATAAAAGATTCTACTGAAGATAATGGTTTAAAATGTATGTAAGACAACAGTAGAAACATAGGATTAAGCCATTGACATGATGAAAAGAAAGCATGCTACATATGCAACAGAGTATTGTGACAATTATTAAGTTAGCCATCACCAAACAAAGTTGATATTTCAAACCAAACAGATACAATTGGAACATTGGATGAGTCCAAGAGAATAAAAAAGAACCACACAAAAACTTACTATTTCAATGAAACAATACTTACATGTTGATAATGAGATCACCAACAGTAACCAGCTTCTCCTCCAACTCATCTTCCATTTCCTCGCTGAATAAGTATCTCATGACAAGAACAATATGTGCCCCAAAACGTATCATCTCAGGATCATCACGGGACCTAAGTGGACTAAGAAGTTCTACAAACGTTAGATGGTAAGAAAATAAAGTGTTTGGAGTTATCTCCATTAAAGTCATAAAAGCAATACCTCGAAACGTTTTGATCCTCCTCAGAGGGTGATATCCATGACCATAGAAGGTCAAGAAGATGAGCTACATTTCCACTCATGAGATTCATCTACCGAATAAACAAACATGAAATGGTTAGACAAGCAATCGTAAATTCAATTGGATAATGATTGAACTATTGGGTCCATGGAATGCGAATATTTGAAACATGTGTGTACTCCAGATTTCCAGTTATTATTTACATGAATCACCAGAATGATCGATAAATTATTGAGTAACAAAGATGTTACATATTTCGTCAATATGAATAGAGATAACAAAGATGACATCATAATGCTTAGGTTTTTGAACAATAGTCTACAAAATTGAAAAACATCTCTAAACTCTAGACTAGTCAGCAAACTGACAAATTGTACAATAACAGAAATTGCTCCCAGTTTTCAGCTACACAATGTCAAACAATATTGGTAGCTGCACTAATCTAAATTATGTTAGAACTTAGTAGACAAAATGCATAAGGAATAAGGAGTAAGTTATTCTTCATTTCTTGGAAATGTAAATTACCTCAATTTGTCGATGCTGCTCCCGACATGCTCGAGAAACAGTTTCATGCACAAGGTCACTGCATCACAAGTGACACGTCAAATAAGTAGACAAGCAGCGGATACAAGTACTGAATAATGTTCATACCTTGAGTGGAGTTTCTGCAAAAGTGCAGTTATATCACGAGGTTGCTGATCAAGAACAAGGTATGGCCAATTTTCTGGGCCCACTGAACTGAGCATAGGTTGGGTTCCATTCATATCATCATCATACTGTTTCTCTTCTGGTCTGCTGGTATGGTATTGAGATAATTCCAGATCCACTTGAACATCCAGCCAAGATTTTGCCATTGCCCAACAAGCTGACTATGAGATGGGAAGGAACAGGATGCATCACATGGAGGTACCACAACAGCATCAAAGAAGAGAATATAACATAAAATCAAATTAAAAGGCAGGCTTAGGAACGAGTTGAATAAGCAGCATACCTCCCAGTCAGTACAGATTGGCAAGGTACGCTTCAAGTTACTACACTGTATAGCATATACAGCCATCTCATACCGGCCACCATCGTGTTCAGCAATTTTCTGCAATAGCATTAATGATTTGGAGTTAAGTTTAACAACTTGAGTATTGGCTACATACACAAACATAACTGAATTTAAAGAAAGACAGAACACTTGTAACATACCAAACCACATTAAATATAACTGCAAAGAAGCATTTCAACAACATGAGTACAGTACGAGAGTTCACCTCTGAAGCACAATAAGATGCCCATTTCCAAAGACGCCACTGACGTCCAATACCACTTTCCAATTCAATGGCTTGTAATGTTCTAGCCTGTCCATTGCTGAGCATGGCCTCCAGGGAAGGAAACATATCTACGCCACCAAAGGGGCAAAGAGTGGCAGCTCTCCATGCCTTGAATATACCCAAGGCAGTATCACAAATAAGTAGAGACGATATAGCATAAGAAATAGGCCTATACAAGCTGACCTACCTGTCCAGCAGACCGGCACAATTCACATGCCTCTTCTAATCTTCCAGCCCTCAAGAGAGTCCAGATATCTTCTAAAAGCAATTCATCTTGCTTCTGCTTACACAGCAAGGAAAAGTGAATTATGGTTTTACTTAGGAGAATTTTAGTTACTTCACCAGAAATACTTAATGACAAGGGATCTTTAGAACAAAAAAAAAAGAGAACCGATTTGTCTTCTTTGTAATGCTGTTAGTCCACAGTACTTTTTGCTTTCATTTAGTTGAGAAGTAAACTTCGAAGGTCAGGTAATGAGATTAAGAGGTGAACGTTGCTGTGCTATCACACGAAGAGTATCAAAAGGCCGAACGGAACCAATTATAATGCATATTTGCAACATTTACATATTGTAACAAATGATTAGCACCTTTCTGAAAGGATCTTTACACTGTATTTGAGAATGATAGCAATGATAGCCTACCTTGTCATCAGGAAGAAGTTGGGCTCCTTCACGAGTTGGAGCATCAAAATCCACATGCTTCACTATATTAGAATCGTTGTTCTTTCTTTTTAAGTACCGCTGCGTACGATGCCAAACACCAGAACTTGGTAGATATGAACCAACATGAGATCCTCTCACCTGCAAAACAGAAATAAACAGCAAAAAAGACGTATGTGTCATCAATTTGCTTGTGAGTAGTTAAAAGATCGCCTATTTATTAAATACTAAATTACTCTCTGGCTCATTCTGTGATTAATACCAAACCAAGGCAATTCAAGGGAGATAAACAACTACTATTAAAATTAAGACGGTAAGGGCAATCCTTATAAGAGCCAATAAAGAAAGCCAGGACTATTTTATGAAACAGCCATGTCTACATGAGAATTACTCGTCCGCCAAGCTTTATTGGACATCTTTCATTTTGGCTACTGTCCAGAATTCAGGGAAGGCACTTCTTTCCTTATATTTTTGTTCATTTTTCTTACCTCCTGGGGCGATGACATTAACGTTATTCGAGTTCGGAAGAAAAAGTTGGAACTAAACTCGCAAGCACTTAGCCTTTACTACCCCTGCCCTGGCTTCCTGCATTCTGGGTTCGATGCCCCTCATGCAGTGCCTGGAGGCAGTATTAAACTAGTACACTAATTGTGGTGCATGCATGCATATTCTTTCAGGTATTACTTGATGCTGCTGGAGTTAAATGATTAGGATGGCGTAGAAAACAGTTGAAGTGAATGCAATGAGAAGGATTAACTAGGAGTAGTTTAGATAATTCTAGTATCATATTGGTCTGTGCCTTACATTCCTGGATTGAGGGAGCACATTGAAGCTTAATAATATTCAACTCAAATACTTATGTCAAAATATCATGTGGAGATGCATCTCTTTATTTTCCTCTAATCATGGAACTTCCTATATAACTTAAGGCTGGCTCCTCCACTCCATCAATCATGTGCCACTAGAGGAATACAGAATTTAGAACAGGAAATAGAAAAGACTGAAGTCCTAATTAAAAACCAGCATTGGCTCTCTTACCTTTTTCTCCAAATCAAGAGCTTCCGAAGCAAGTCCTTCAAGCCAAAGCACAATGCGAAGACACAATTGTGCTGTGAGATCTGTTGCAACGTACCGGCAAGCCTTCTGATGGGATGTAGTTGGTGACTGTAAACAGAAAATATCATCCTTTAGATGAATCTACATACAAAAGAACAAAGCGCACGCAAATATTTTTTTAAATATATTCGCAATTAGAACTGCAGCTTACCACAAATAGCTCTCCAGGAAGCTCCTCATTTGCTGTGATGTAGCACATAGAACATGAAACATCATACAGGATACAACAAACAGTTAACGAAAACGAAAATTTATTACAGCCACTGTTGCTGCAAGGTGAAAGGATATATATAACAATATATTTAAGTGATTCATCATAAAAGCTATTACCTTTCCCATAGAGATACCAAAGAAGTGACCAAGAAGCAGCTTCATCCAGTAACAGTTGTGCTTTTTGCTGCATAAGTTTATCTTCTGCCATCCGAAGCTTTCCTGTGGCAGCATACCTGAAACTTCAAAGCATTAGCCGCATAATCCCATATTGGCATCCAACCTATGGTACATGCCCAGGACCACGTTACTATTGTTTCTTTCTCCTCCTAAATATTTGCCTTTTCTACTTTTCCCAATAACTGATTAGCTACAAAAGGATTCATGCATCTACTACATTGGAAAAAAAGTACTTGAAGCATAAGAACCATGCATCTTTGTGAAAAATAATGGTTGTAATGTGTAGCAGGAAAGTTTGATGTGGCAAAGAGCTGCATCTAGGAGTTGGTGAGAAGTAGAATCTATCCAATCACAGGAAGTTATACAATGGAAGATATTACTACTAGTGTAAGGCAATATAAAACCTTATCGACTCTGAAGCGTTTCTGCATGTCCTCTCAAACTGTAAAATCACATCTGGGAAGGGCATCAATCCTGCAACAAAAGAACATATCCGTTTACATAATTGACACCTTGAAAATCTAATCAGCTGGAATGACAGTAGAGGGGATTAGATTACTATATGTCATGCAAATCAAGGATACAGCTACATATTATGGATTCATCGAATTCAGGTTTCAGGTCACCAACCAAAAGTGCACTTTTCTGGAGTGCTATTAATCTAGTGGGTAATAAATAGATCATCATGCTTCTGTGCTGTCAGGAAACAGAAGAAGGAAAATAGCAAACTTTGTAAAGAGAACTGACAGCATGACTCAAGCACCCACTACTTCACAGTTAGCTAGCAAAGAGCATGATAGATAATAAGGATGTCACTAGCCAAATTACATTGCTACACTGACCTTGTATCGCAGAATCAAGAAGGGATGCAAACACTGTAAAAGTTGTTTCTCCTTCTTGTAGCATATCGCCCTCCATCTTGACTGGATTCATAGACGACCTCGTCGGCTTTCTACCAGAAAGGAAACCTGCGTCTGGTGCAGAACCGCCATCCAGCGATGTCCTTCTTTTGGCTGATCCAAACAGTTTTGATCCATCCAAACCGTCAATGTCAGAATAATCAGCCGCCTCCTGCTTGATTTCCTCAAGGAGTAGACCAGCGTTGGGCCGCCTAGGCATGCTGCTACCATCATGCAACACCCTTGCTTCTGAGAATCTGGAGACTGAGGTCCCCAACAGCGGGGAGTCATTTGAAGAAGATAGTCTCTTTCTGCGTAAGTTGCAAAAGAAAACAAGAAAATCAGCTAGTGTAGAAACTACTCCCAGTAGAAGTAGCAAAGTAGCACGTTCTCGCATTTGACACAAGTAGGTTACATTAAATCCTTCCATGCATTTTTTAGGTACAGTAAGTATCCCGCCATACACAAAAAGAAACTTGGTGAAAATATATGAGCTGGAGTGCAAGTCCAGGCATCAGGCAGTTGCAAGCACATAGGGGGTGATTCTGTGGTCGCAAACACCACATACACTTATTGTGCATTGTCATGTGATGCCACCAATTGGGTTGTCTAATCTCTAGAGTGTTCCTGGCCACCACATAACCGAGTCTCGACCATGGCAAGCTTCACAGCTCCATTCAATTAAATGATCACATCAGAACAGACCTACTAAAACACTTGAGAAATTACGAATAGTAAGTAGCATATGGCCTGATTCATCAGTAGCATACTTGAGAACATGACACAATTCTCCAATCACAATGGAATATTTGAAAATTGCTGCCCAGGTGGGACGAGCAGCAAGTAGCATATGGGCTGACACAGTGACGAACGAATCAACCCCATTTGTTCTAGCAGCTAAGAATCAACGACTGAATTCTATCGATTTCTCGCTCACACTCGCTCCATTCCCCCACTGGATTACTGGCGAACCACGACGCTCGCCTTGAAGCCTCTAAAGAACCATCCCAACCAGCCAACGCCCGGCGTACGAGGTCGAGATGCGGAAGGGGAACATTTCTCACCTGTAGCGGCGGTACTCCTCCCGGAGGCGGGAGGACTCCGGGTCCAAGTAGCCCGTCGTCGACAACGGCGGCCGCCGCGGGGACGACGACTGGTCCACGTCCATGGGCGGGCGGGCGGGCGCGGCGCGGTTCGGTTGGCGCCGGAGCTTTGGTCCGTCCTCCAATGGCTGCGCAAACCCTAGCGGCGAGCGCCAAACCCTCCCTGATATTTTTTTCCCCTCCTGTTTTTCGGCTCAACGGGGTAGAGTGGAGTTCCTGTTCGAAATTTTCCCAATTTGACCCCTTCATTTTATGGGCCTAGAGTAGCGTATGAGAGAGGCCCAGTGAGGCCTTGTTCGTTTTTTCCGGATTGAATCCACAGATCAATCCCGATTCATCCCTCCCAGCTCCGGGCATAAGAGCATCCCACTCGTTGACGCTCCTAATCCGACGAAATTTTCATCCGGGTTGGACGAAAATTTGGCCTGGGGACAGTATATTTCCAGTCGTGTGCTCCCCAAGCGACGTTTCTCGGGGAAAAAGAGGATGGCCCGGGGAGTCCGGACGAAAGAGGAGACACGTGGGCGTAGGCGATTGGTTTTGCTCCATCCGGAGTCCCCGAGCGCTCCCCGGGGGGCGGGGATGGCGTGGATCGCCGGATGAATTTAGGCCCAAATCCGGATGAAAATGAGAACCTGGGGGCGCGACTGGACCGTTTTTCGCCGTCCGGATGTAAAAAACGGCTCGTGGGGGCTTCTCGGGGAGACGAGTGGAGATGCTCTAAGAGCATCTCTAGCTGTCTCCTCGGGAAAACATCGTGACATTTTTTTTCATCTGGATGGACGAAAACGGTTCAGTTGTGTCCCTGGATCCTCGTTTTTGTTCGGATTTGGGCTTTCATCCATCCGGGGAGCCCAGATCATCCCGGTCCCTCGGGGAGCGCTCGGGGACTCCGAACTAAAGTCTGGTCGTCGTCCTCATCGCATCGTCTTCCGCGCGCTGTAAAATCTGCCGCCGGTCAGTCTTCACCGGATGCGTAGCTTTCACGCGGCGAGTTAATGTTGTCGCCTCGGTTTCACGCTCGTCGCCCTCTATTTATCGCTGAACTACCGCGTTTGGCCGCATTCACCACGATGTCTCCCTGTTCTCACATCACCTCTCTTCCCCAATCTCATCGAGCGAGAGCTAGCGGCGATCAATGGCGAACGACGGCGCGACGATCAATGGCTTCGTCCGCCGCTCTCTCCACCAATGGGAGGGGCGGCTCCTGCACGCGGCAGGCTACCCCGCGCCGCCGGACTTCCACGCGCCCGGAGGATGGCGACTCAGCACGGGCGGCGTCCCGATCGCACCGCCGCTAATGGGTCGCGCTGCCCTGGAGGCGGAGATCGATGCGGTGCTCGTCACACTAGTAGGAAAACCCTTATAGGCAAAGCTTAGTTCTGTGGCGCACCGTTTTGAATGCGCCACAGAAACTTATTTTGTGGCGCACCAGGAAGTGTGCGCCACAAAAATAGCTTATTTTTGTGGCGCATGGCTGAACCGTGCGCCACAGAAATTATGTGGGGCCCACATTCTGCCACCACGAATTATTAGGGTAGGTATTTACGTGGCGCACAATGCTTGCTGCGCCACGAAATAACTATTTCGTGGCGCACCGGCTCGGTGCGCCATAGAAGTAGTTATTTCCGTGGCGCACCGGCTCGGTGCGCCACGTAAGTAGTTATTTCCGTGGCGCACTTGTGCTGGTGCGCCACAGAATTAGGGTAAGTTATATCATCCCCGTACCCCTCCCCTCCCCTCCCCTCCCCACGCCCGTACGTTCACCTCCCCTCCCCTCTCCCCCGCCGCCGCCGCCATGGTCGTCGCACTGGCCGTCGCCGCCGCCGCCTCCTTCCTCCGCGAGGGCCGCATGCCGCCACGCTCCACCCATCCCCGCCACCTGCAGCACAAGCCGCTGCGGCGTGGAGGAGGAGGGGCCGCCGCATGGAGGAGGAGGGGCCGCCGCGTCAAGGAGGAGGAGCCGCCGCGTCTTCCTCCTCCTCCACCCCTACCGTCGTCGTCCAACCTCCTCCTCCACCCCTATCGTCGGTGAGCTCCACCTCTCCCCTCCCCTCCCTCCTCCTCCACCCTGCCGTCGTCGTCAACCTCCTCCTCGATCCACCCCTAGCGTCGGTGAGCTCCACCTCTCCCCTCCCTCCCTCTTCCTCTACCCTCGCTCTGGATGTGTTGATGTTGTGCTCGATCCGGATGCTGTTGTGCTGCTGTTGTTCTCTCGGATGTTGATGCTGCTCCGGACAAAATTACGTAGAGGATGATGTTGTGCTCGATCCGGGTGCCGTTGTGCTGCTCGTTGTGGTCATCATGAATAAAAACAGTCAAACATTCTTTTTGTTTTACCGTGCTCGTTAGCTATATATTTTTTCTATGCTCTGCCTGTGTGATGCTTGTGTTTTGGAGCAAGCAGCTGGCATGGCATGTGAGAGAGAGCATGAGAGAGTTCTTGGGGGCGTAGATGATGGCAACATCAGCACCGGTCCCGCATTGGTCCTGCTTTGAATTAGTAAGATCAAGTAGTGGCTTGAGTTCCCGTTGGTAACCAATACCAACAGAGAGCTACTTCATTTTGTCCCTGGTTGCCTCCTTAATTGATCCTCGCTTTGAATTTCTTTTAAGGACTCTAGCTAGATTAGAGGGGAAAAAGATTGCTGATTTGTTGCCTATGATAATGGATCATCAAATGTTTCCCTTTGTCCCTGGTTGCCTCCTTAATTGATGCCTTATGATCCAAATGATCCAAGTCCCTTGCATGATCCCATTTGTCCCTAATGTTGCTTAATTAAGATGAATAAATTCCCTCTAATCACCATTTGGAGATCAAGACTAGTTCTTGATATCCATTAGCTAGACTCCAATATTAAAAATGTCTCCCAAATATGGAGACAAACATTTTAACATTACCCCAATGTTATTTCTCTCAAATTGACAGCTTCGATGGTATGCTTGCTCCTCACCGTACTTTATCAATTCCCTACCGATCCTAAGTACCCATGAATATCCGGTGGTGTTCTTCTCGTTGTTTAGTTACTCGTCAACACATGTGTTTGCATGTGTGTGTGAGCTGCTTGTAGTGTCACTTGACTATTCAAGTTTCAATGTTGGTTACTTTTCCTCTAGTGCAAGAAATGGTTGAGCAGATGTTTATCCACCGTTGGCCTTTATTCTTGGGTAGCTCAAAGTGTCATGCACTTACTCGGATCATCAAATGTTTCCCTTAATTTGTCCCTGGTTGCCTCCTTAATTGATGCCTTATGATCCAAATTACTATATTATTGGATTGAGTGATATGGCTACTGCTTGTTTGCTCTCCAAATGCTATATATGTGTATTTGACCATGCTTATGATGGATTTCTTTTAAGGACTCTAGCTAGATTAGAGGGGAAAAAGTTGCTCGCTTTGTTGCCTATGATAATGGATCATCAAATGTTTCCCTTTGTCCCTGGTTGCCTCCTTAATTGATGCCTTATGATCCAAATGACCCAAGTCCCTTGCATGATCCCATTTGTCCCTAATGTTGCTTAAGATGAATAAATTCCTCTAATCACCATTTGGAGATCAAGACTAGTTCTTGATTTCCATTAGCTAGACTCCAATATTAAAAATGTCTCCCAAATATGGAGACAAACATTTTAACATTACCCCAAGTGATTTACTTGTCGATGATTAGATGGTTGGTCGATCACTCGTACACTCGGGGGTGGAGCAAGTGAGGCTTGGTGTGATGGCACAAATATCAATATCTTGTGCATCCTACCTGGCCTCACTTACTCCATCTCTGGATGTTAATATTTGTTTCGACCAACAAAGTATGAGGCATTCCATTTAGTTGATACCACTTGGCTCTTTCTTCCATTTTAGTGCCGATGATTAGAATGTTCGGTCAATCTGTACACTCCGGGGTGTCGCTAGTGAGCCTGGTGTGATGGCACAAATATCAATCTCTTGTGCATCCTACCTGGCCTCACTAACGCCATCCCGGGATGTTCATATTTGTTTCGACCAACAAAGTATGAGGCATTCCATTTAGTTCATACTAGCTACTTCTTAATTGCATTGGCCTTTCTTCCACAGAAACCTTATTTTTGTGGCGCACAATCAGGTGCGCCACAGAAAGCTTATTTTTGTGGCGACGTTTCTGTGGCGCACCACCCGTGCGCCACAGAATCAAATTTTCGTGCGCCACTGATGAGGCTTTTCCTACTAGTGTCACCGTCAGTGACGAGCAGCACGCGGAGGAGAGGTTCTTCCCCGACAATTACAAGGCGTGTACGCACTTCTTCCGGCAGAGGTACGAGCGCGAACTCACCCAGTACGACGGACATCCTCCTCCTCCCGCTAGGAACAACGCCGCCGGCCGCCGGTGCTGGTGGAGCGCGCCTAGCCGCACACTCGAGAATGTGCTCGTGCACATCGTGGGTGGGAATTCCCCCGTTATGGGGTTGCCGCCGCCGTTGGCGCCTAGCGTGTCGCGCCAGCACGGTAGCTCCTGGACACCGAGGAGGATGGCATCGTCCTCCTCCTCGTCTGGGTCGAGGTCGGCGTCCAGGTCCGGCGGATCGGCTCCTTTGCCTTCAACACCGGCGTTCGTCAAGAGGGAGCCGGCGTCTCCACCGCCAACCAGAGGGCGCAGCAGTGGCTCCCTCGTCATCCGCGACCAACATTCTCCCTCGCGCGGCCGCAAGAGGAAGTCGTCGAAGAAGGAGGCCGCCGCCGCGTCCCAGGTCACCGAGGAAGAGGCCAAGCGTGCCGAGGACGCCGCGGTGGCGGAGGCGATCACCAGGTCGCTCAACGACCTCGTCCCCGCCGACAATGCGCTCCCCATCGACGCCGCGCTCGACTGGTCCAGGAGAGACTGGGAGCGGCAGGAGGCGGAGCAGCAGCGAGGAGAGCAGCGACGACGAGCTCTACCGGCCAACGCCGCCACGCGGCGACCCTGGTGCTGGCTCAAGCCGTTGGTATGAGGCGCCGCCGGCCGAGGATGCCGGCAACTCGAGCGACGACGATGACAGCGGCGATTACATGGCCTTCTACCGCCATTTCGGCATGTAGAAGGCCGTTATTAATTTTAGTTTATGTTTCCATCTGGCCGAATTCAAATATATGTACGAACTCGCATATATATGTTAAATATTTTTAAATATCGCTTATGTTTGAACGAATTTCGCCTTGTTTTGTCTGAATTCGCTGTTTTTTGTCAAAACTTTTCATCCATCCTGAGCTCGCCGCTGGGAAAATGGGCCTCCCCAGGCCAAAAAAAAATACATCCATCCGGCGCTAAATAGCGCCGGATTTCGGCCTGGGGAGCCCCAAAGGTTGGAGATGCTCTAAAGCCTTCTTGTTGGTTACCCCTCAATGGAGATGGCATCGTCTGCAATAAGTGATCTTCGGTCTTTCGTTCGGCGACGAGATCTTCTTCCCGGCGTCAATGGTGGTGTTGAACAATCACAATTTTCTAGGTATGGGCCTTCAGATCTTGCTTCGCTAGATCGATTTGGGATCTTTTGTCGTTGTTGCCGCGAGGAGGATTATCGTCGCAGTTTTTGTCCCGGCTGCTACGTCCTCGACAATGGTGATTCATACTCTCGGCTCTCCATTGACGAAGACAAAGCTAGTCGGTTATTATTCTCTGACATACTGGTGTTGGTACTCTACTTTAATAGTTGCGTGCGTGCACTCAGCCTTGACATTGCGGCTCAAAAAATTATGGAAGAACTTTCATCGGTATCTACAGGTCTATGGTTCGTTATCTATCTTTGGCTACCTTCAGAAGAGTATAAGATTGTGTTCTGGAAGAAGAAAGAAATTGAAGACCTCGAAGATTTGTTACTATCTTTTAGACTTTATTTTTTAATCGTTGGAGTCAGTTCATGTATCTCTACCATGTACTATTTGTTGCTATGAATATATGTGGTATTGATTGTCAAAAGAAAACCCGAATACCAAATTCCGAACCTGAATATCTCGATCCTCAACCAGAATATCCCAATCCTGAAAAACCCAAGCACCTAATCGAGAAGCATTTTTAATACCCGAATTTTGTTCAGGAAATTCGGTTTCCAACTCACGATACCCGAAATGCCCGAATAGCCCGAACTATGTATAAGCCTAGTGAAAAAAACCACCCTGAACAGCCCACAAGGCCCAGTTCCACCACTAACCCTATTTTTCATGTGCGTACACCCCATTCCCATCTCCCCTACCCTATCCCAACCCAGCAGCCACACACACAACGCCCAATCATGTGTCGACGCCATTCTCTACCGCCGCAGCTCGCCACGGGTGCTTGGTTCCAGTACTACCTGATGTTCTATGTCACGGCGCATGACCCCCTAGCCGCGCGCTGCCAGCACGGCCACAACCTCCGGCCCTCCGCTGCTCGCCGCTTGCCACTCGCCTCCATCTTTCCCCGCGACAGCCGATGCGTCGCCACCGCCTCCATCTACCCCGACATGATGCACGCTCAAGACATGTGTCCTCCACCTCCCCGTTGCATATACCCCGACGGGACACGGGCTCGCAAGTGGCAGAGGGAGGAACAACCCTGCATGTGCGACGAATGGAGAACATCAACGCCAATCTCTGTTTATTGTTTTGTATTTTGGGCAATTCAAGAATTACCCGAACCCGAACTTTCGGGTACCCGAATTTTCAGGTAGCTAATTTTGCATTTAAAATTTGGGTGTCATTTTTTAGAACCCAAACTATTTCTTTCCCGAATTTCCCGTCCCGAAATTTCGGGTTTTCCCGAACACCCAGAGTGAATCCCTCCAAAAAATTACTTGTTCGGTTCAGTCTCACCCCAATCTATCCAATCGATCGGTCCTTCATTTTGTCGCTCGACCACGTCCTTGAAATTTTTCCACGGGCCAAGTGGGGAGAAAAAACAATCCAGACCAAATGAGAAGACCTGACCATGAATTGCCCTAGTTTACCCATCATGGAGTAAACGAAGAGCATGCTGGAAAAAGAATCTCGCGGGGCTGGAAAACTAGATGTTGGGCTCAATCTAGACCAATCCCTAGCTTCAAGGGATTAAAGAACAAAGCCTGAAGCGGTTAGATTCAAGTGAACGTTTGGTACGCTGGGCAAATTTTCAGTGAGAAAAATCATCTTGTTTGGTAGTCCATGAAGCAATTTTATGCACCAGAGAGAGAAGACACCCGTTGTTTGTTTGCTCGCATGCTTTTCCTAGCCTCACCTATATGGCAACATAGTGACGTTACCTCATCCATCACAAGCATCGGCACGTCATCGACCACGAAGCCAGCCACCACCATGGCACCACCGTTCACGCCGGTCACAAGCATCATCACGTCGCGACCATGAAGACGAACACCGCCGTTCACGCCCATCACAAACATCACCATATCGCCGACCACGAAGCTGAATACCACCATGACACCGTCGGACACAAGCATCACCACGTCGCCGACTACGAAGACGAACACCACCATGACACCACCGGTCACGCCTGTCACAAGCATTACCATGTCCCCGACCACGAAAACGAACACCACCATGACACCGCGTTCACGCCCGTGTAGGAGATCAAGTGTAGTACTTTTCAATAAAGAAAGGTTGTCGAACCTACGAGGAGCTGAATGTATTGATGAGCAAAAATAACAAGAAAGCAGTAATAATAAAGTAACCGTTTAAGGTTCAAAAAAATAAAGTAACGGTTTTTTGTGTTTTGGGTATATAGTTTGCAATAGAAATAAAGTGTGGAAAGTAAATATAGCAAATAAGTAAATGCTCTCGATGAGAGAAAAGCCCAATCCTCTATGCAGCAAGAGGACAAGCTAAAGTGTGTGTGCTTATATGAGACAAAAGTTCATGAGGGCGGTATGGATTTACTAGCATCTGAGTTCTAAACAACATGGCAAATATCTTGTCAAGTTTTATTCAATTAAGGGCGGAGCCTTGATTAGGTGCAGCCATAAGCATGTGCAAATAAAATCCTTATGATGGGTCCTAGAGCCATTTTCATGTGCAAATACACCCCTTATGATGGGTCCTAGAGCCATTTTCATGTGCAAGTATAGGAATCATTAAGACATAAATGTCTCATTATAGCCATAAGATTTAGGGTCTGATACGTTGCAAACGTATCTATAGTTTTTGATGCTCTATGCTTGTTTTACACCAATTTTATATGTTTTGTTTACACTTCGTGGCACTTTTATGTATTTTATGGAACTAACCTATTGACAAGATGCCACAGTTTCAGTTCCAGTTTTCTGTTATTTTTGTATCTATTCTATTATATATTAAAAGTAAAATAAGAGGAACCAGATGAAAGAGAAATTACTATAAAATCCCACGTTAATCAGAAAATACCGGCCGTCGATCTGGTGGACCTTTAAAATTTAGGAATATGTGTACGTTCGATCTGCGTAACATATATAACATGGTGGGCCTCAGGCTATTTAGCGTGTCATGTAAACAAGCTGATACGTTCAAGAAAACGGGGAAATCCACGGGTCAAACAGAATAGCTAAATAAAGTAGATCTCTCAACCACTCTTGCCGTGAAAGCTTTCCTTAAACCCAGAATTGAAATCTTCATCAGATATGATATATGTTGCCTTATGTAGATGTATCTTTGAACGGATCCGCCAAAAAAGAAATCTCAAGAAGAAAGCCATCTCTAATCAATCATGAGAAGATAACCCTACCGTCGCGGCCAGCCGGCCGCCACCATGTCGCTAACTCGCCGTACAGTTGCAGCGGCAACGTCCAGCTATTCTGTCCTTCCTCATCTCTGCTATATATGCGCCAGTAAAAATCATGAGAAGAAAGCCTACCGTCGCCACCGGAAGACACCATGTCATTGTACAACGACTGCCGCGGCAACAACCCAGTTTTCTCCTTATCGTTGCCGTCGGCCACCGCTGTGTCGTTGTACGACTGCCACGACGACGTCCCAGCCCCATTCTTCCTCAGTTCTTGCTATATGTACTGACGGACACAACAGAAAGGAAGACACCAAGCTGCAAAGCTGGAAGACACCGGTCGGCTCCTCCAGGTGGTCAAGGTACGTAGTGTCGAAAACAACTTGAAGCGGTGGCATAGTGCTTGACTGATTCTCTGAAAGCATCAGGTCATTCCGGAAGTATAGCTACTTCTTGCATGCAAGGATCTCTCAAATCATCAAGGTATCATGTAAGTATTACTTATTGCATCCAAACACATTTCTTTTATTCTTTAATTAATAGCACATATAGAGGCGGTTATATATGCACTCGGATCACACGTTTTACAAAATTTTGCATTCAGTGTAACATGCAGCAACTAACTTTAGTTGGGCAGATTCTATTGATTTTTTTTTATGAAAATGGTTTGTTTTTAGCTTAGCATAACTTTTTAATAATCCAGTGTGCAGCTCACGATAGCTCACGATCTTACACAGTTTTGCATTATGACAAATTCTACAAACAGATGATACAAGATAGAGTAAAAAAATTGCTCAGCCCTGCGAGCACCCTTCAACACACAGGGCACGGTTAATTGTCCTTAAAATAACCTTACTAGAGGAAGTCCCTTCGATATCAGGTTCATGTGGTCACTAATATATGCTATTCTGATTTTTTACTCACATATTTGCCTTTTCTTATCTGAAGTTATTTTCTGTAGAGGCCTGCACAAAGTTTTATAAATGCTGCAAAGCAATGTTCAACGGACAATTTATGTGGTACTAGATGCAATTGCCTGGCGCCAAGAGCTTTTTTCCGGAACATCGGGTTCTGTCGAGATTTTGTATTCTGGAAGGTATGTAATGTTGTTATCACCAGAATTTGACCGGATCAGAGGTGGGCCGCGATTAAGATGGGCTTGAAGAATATACATGCAAGATATACATGAATCGGCCTTGTATACAAAGTTTGGGCTAGTTTGCCCGTGTATCTCGTAAATATAGTAGGATACGTGTCGGTTAGATAGAATTTGGCTCGTGCACGGTTGGGATTATTCCCACGTTAGAAAGTCTACGGACTATAAATATGTATCTAGGGTTATTGAGAAAAACAACAATCCCGTTCATCACAAACCAATCTAGGCGCATCGCCAACCCCTTGTTTCGAGGGTTTCTTCCGGGTAAGCATCATGCTGCCTAGATCGCATCTTGCGATCTAGGCAGTACACGTTTATTCATTGTTAATGCGTTGCTCGTGCTGAAGCCTTGTTGATGGCGAGCAATGTAGTTATCATAGATGTGTTAGGGTTAGCATTGTTTCATCGTGTCATATGCTTTTGTCCATGCAACCCTTAGACGTCTAGCCGCCCTTACACCTATCTTAGGTGTAAGGGCGGCACCTCGCTTGATCATTATTTAGTAGATCCGATCCGTTATGATTGCTCCTTGTTCTTCAAGGATTAGTTTAATATCCGCATAGTTAGGCCTTGCAAACGGGTTGAAGGATCCAAGTAGCACGTAGGGTGTAGTTTGCTAGCCCTAGATGAGATGTTCCGGGGATCAACTTCATGTTGGTTTTTAGGCCTTGTCTAGGGTCGGTTTATTATCACCGTGCGTGGCTGCCGGGCTCAATCACGCGTAGGATGTTCCGATTATGTGGTGAAAACCCTAAATCGTCGTAGGTCGTTTTAGCTTTATATTGATCAAGCAGGACCACCATGTGATCGTATACCTCATACGGATCATGGGTGGATCGGCTCCTTGAGCCGATTCACGAGACAACCCGAGAGCCGATTGAGGCTCGTATTTAATGTTTACGTGTATGCCATGCAGGAAACTAAGCGAAGCAAATCCATCACCTTCCCGACCAGGTATAGGTCAGGTGGCACGCCCTTGCACCAGCATCGGACGTGCGTGCCGAGGCTTTGCGGGCCATCGCTCGAGGGACCAGGGCCAGCCGCAGTCCTGGGAGCCTCCCGGCTCTACTGTGTTGCCCTTCGCTGCTCACCGGTGGGTTTCTGACCGCAACACATTCTGGCACGCCCGGTGGGACAGTCTTCGACATCAACCGCATCGCCATCTACATCTGAGATGGCGGAAGGCACTCCGGTCAAGTACGAGGATCTGACTGAGGAACTCGAGAAGAAGCATGACGAGATCAAAGCAGTCCTCGAAGCCGACCTCATCGGCTCTTTTCACAGAACCCGCTCACACGGCATTAGGTGGAAAGGGTTCTCACCCGAAGGCGCGCTCGATGGAGTGGACCTGTCTGCCCCGTCAGAAGAACGCACCAGGTCTCTGCGTCAGGAGATTAATTTCATGGTAGCTCATTCGCTGCACCGCCATTCTGAGAGCCTGGTGAACACGTTGGAGCGTGTCGCCCTTCAGGTGATCCAGGAAATCATGAGGCATCAGCACTCTCCGTCAGGACCAGCTCTAGGGACTCACCAAGGAGAGATACCACTTCAGTCCTGTTATCACCAAAATTTGACCGGATCAGAGGTGGGCTGCGATTGAAGATGGGCTTGAAGAATATACATAGAAGGATTACATGAATCGGCCTTGTATACGAAGTTTGGGCTAGTTTGCCCGTGTATCTGTACCATATTAGGATACGTGTCGATTAGATAGAGTTTGGGCTCGTGCCCGGTTGGGATTATTCCCACATTAGAAAGTCTACGGACTATAAATATGTATCTAGGGTTTATGAAATAAACAACAATCACGTTCACCACAAACCAATCTAGGCGCATCGCCAACTCCCCGTCTCGAGGGTTTCTTCCGGTAAGCATCATGCTGCCTAGATCGCATCTTGCGATCTAGGCAGCACATGTTTATTCGTCGTTCATGCGTTGCTCGTACTGAAGCCTTTTTGATGGCGAGCAACGTAGTTATCATAGATGTTTTTAGGGTTAGCATTGTTCTTCATATCATATGCTATCGTCGTGCAACCCTTAGGCATCTAGCCGCCCTTAAACCTATCTTGGGTGTAAGGGCGGCACCCCGCTTGATCATTATTTAGTAGATCCGATCCGTTATGATTGCTCCTTGTTCTTCAAGGATTAGTTTAATATCTGCATTGTTAGGCCTTACAAACGGGTTGAAGGATCCAGTGGCGCGTAGGGTGTAGTTTGCTATCCCTAGACAGGATGTTCCGAGGATCAACTTCGTGTTGGTTTTTAGGCCTTGTCTAGGGTCGGTTTACGATCGCCGTGCGTGGCCGCCAGGCTCAATCACGAGTAGGATGTTCCGATTATGCGGTGAAAACCCTAAATCGTAGTAGGTCGTTTTAGCTTTGTTTTGATCAAGCAGGACCACCATCTGATCGTACACCTCGTACGCATCATGGGTGGATCGGCTCCTTGAGCCGATTCACGGGATAACCCGAGAGCCGATCGAGGCTCGTATTTAATGTTTACGTGTATGCCATGCAGGAAACTAAGCGAGGCACATCCAACACCTTCCTGACCGGGTATAGGTCAGGTGGCACGCCCTTGCATCAGCATCGGACGTGCGTGCCGAAGGCTTTGCGGGCCGTCGCTCGGAGGGACCAGGGGCCAGCCGCAGTCCCGGGAGATTCTCGGCTCTACGGTGTTGCCCGTCGCTGCCCGCCGGTGGGTTTCCGACCGCAACACATTCCGGCACGCCCGGTGGGACAGTCTTCGACATCAACCGCATCGCCATCTACATCCGAGATGGCGGAAGGCACTCCGGTCAAGTACGAGGATCCGACCGAGGAACTCGAGAAGAAGCATGACGAGATCAAAGCAAGTCCTCGAAGCCGACCTCATCGGCTCTTTTCACGTAACCCGCTCACATGGCATCGGTGGAAAGGGTTCTCACCTGAAGGCACGCTCGATGGAGTGGACCTGTCCACCCCGTCGAAGAACGCACCAGGTCGCTGCGGCAGGAGATTAACTTCATGGTGGCTCATTCGCCGCACCGCCATTCCCGAGAGCCTCGGTGAACACTTTGGAGCGTGTCGCTCGCGCGTGATCCAGGAAATCATGAGCCATCGGTATTCTCCGTCGGGACCAGCTCTGGGGACTCACCATGGAGAGAGGCCACTCCAGTCCCGTCCACCGCTGCCGTTCGCGTTGGCAGCACCAGAAGTGCCGAGTTCATCGGCATACGTCGTCTACAAGATCGGTGGTGACCCTAGTGACTACCAATTCTTGCATGAGGCGCCTAAGGAGATCCCTCACGGATACATGTGCGCATACGTGACGGATCGCAAGAATCGGGCACTCTCGAACCAGGCCGCAACAAGCAGGGACTTCCGGAACAGACAGGAGGAACTTCGGGAACAGATCTTGAGAAGCGTACGTGGCTAGCTAAGTATGCCACTCCGACAAACCTCCGCAGCTCAGCTCCCGCAGTTGGCTCGAGCTGGAAAAGCAATCATGGCTGGCTAAGTATGCCACCCCGGCGAATCTTCGTAGTTCGACGCCCGCAGCCATCACCGCGGATCAGATCTGTACAATCCTGAAGGATCAGTTCGGCATGATGCCGAAAAGGAGGACAATCGGCTATTCCAAGCCGTACCCCAATGAGTACGAGTTGATCCCGCTACCACCCAAATATCGGCTCCCTGATTTCACCAAGTTTAATGGATCAGATGGTTCGAGCTCCATCGAGCATGTGAGCCGATATTTGGCACAGCTGGGCACGATCTCAGCATCAGACGAGCTGCGCGTGAGGTTCTTCGCACGGTCCCTCACAGGATCGGCTTTCGGGTGGTACACATCGCCGCCACCGGACTCAATCCGGACTTGGAAGCAGCTTGGAAGAGCAGTTCCACATACGATATCACTCGGAGGCTTCCGAGGCCGGCATTGCCGATCTAGCACAAGTACGACGAAGCGCGGGGAAACAGTGTCGAATACGTCCAGCCGCTTCAGGACCGTTAGGAACCGATGCTATTCGGTTCATGTGAGTGAAAAAGAAGCAAGCCGAGTTGGCGGTGGTGGGTCTCTCATCATCGATCAAGGACGTGGCCTCCCAGCGTACTACCCTTCACTGGCGCACATGGTGCAGAAGCTGTCAGCATATGAACAACGCCACCCAGATGTTTACCAGGATAAATTCAAGCGTGCGGTGGTCCTGGTTGAGGCAGATGAAGATGAAGGCGCTGCGGGAGATCAAGAGGTAGCAGTGGCTGAATGGATTCGGGGGGCAAACCCCGTGTCCTGTAAATGGGTTAAGCCACAAGGTCCTCCAAAAGGGTTTGACTTCGACGTGACCAAAGCTGAGCAGATTTTCGACCTCTTACTCAAGGAGAAGCAGCTAAAGTTACCCGAAGGCCACAAGATCCCCACGGTGCAGGAGCTGAACGGAAAGCCATACCGCAAGTGGCATAACACGTTCACCCACGCCACCAACGACCGCAGGGTGTGGCGTCGGCAGGTCCAAATGGCGATAGAACAAGGGCGGCTAATTTTCAGCCGCACGCCATGAAGGTCGACACGCACCCCTTCCCCGCCGTTAACATGGTGGAGTGCACTTACCATGGATGGTGCCAGCCAGGATTCTCGTGCAATATCAACATGGTAGGACCTGGGCACCACTCTGGTAAGGACGGATATGAGGGCAGCTGCTCTCACAGCAAGGACACAGAGGAAGCCGCTCCACGCGATCGGCTCCGTCACGATGGCAAGCGCTACATCACAGAGGGAGAAGTGAGGAACGTAAGATATCAGCGATCTCTCTCTGATCACCTCCTCAACAAGTATGTGGGTCAATATGACCAATGCCGGCGATGCAACGACGATGATGAAAGAGATCGTCTAGCTAGGGACGCCAGGAGACACCATCGGCATGATCGCGACGAGGAGAGATATGAGCGCCACGCCAAGGAAAAGTCGAGAGAGCAAGACGACGTGGATAGGCACTGGGACTGCCCCTTCTTCAGACACTGCTGGGATTCAGGAATGAGCCGATTGCCTACAATCGGCAACTGCCGTAATGTAGACAGAAGAAGAAGAAGGATGCAGCTAACGTGTCCGTGTTCAAACGTCTAGGGCCTCTCCCGCCTCGGAACAACAACACTGAGTCCGCTCGGGTAGAAGATCTCGAGGAACTAGAGGACGATGATGAAGAAGAAGACAAGTATCATCGGCCAAGGTGGTGCCCGGATGGGCTCAGCCGTTCCCAAAAGCGAAGGGTTCAGCGACTACGTGGTTTGGAGGAAGCTGAAAGGTTATACCTGCACACGTTGAGGAAGGCGCGGCCTGATCTCGGCCGCTAAAATTCAGCGAACCCCGGACGAAGAAGGTCGGCCACAAAGGAAAGAGTGGCGCCCCGGACGAAAGAAAGCCGATGATGAAACATCGGCTGGCACAAACATGGTGTTCATCCTTCCAACGGAGTTTAGTGCTCCGAGATTAGACGAAGCACCCGTGGCACAACTTGATCGCGGCCCACGGCCGGTCATCTTTGAGAAGCCACGAGAAAGAAGCTACATGCATCTGAAGGCCCTGTACTTGCGAGGTTACATGAATGGGCAGCCTGTCAACAAGATGCTGGTGGACACCGGAGCGGCAGTCAACATTATGCCATACTCCATGCTACGTCGGTTGGGACGCTCTAGCTCGGATCTGATCAAGACCAATGTGACTCTGAGAGATTTCAACGGCCAAGCATCTGACGCACAAGGTGTTCTGAACGTGGATCTGACCGTAGGAAGGAAGACCGTCCCTACGACGTTGTTTATTGTCGACAGCAAGAGCACCTATGCTGTCCTACTAGGGAGAGATTGGATCCACGCTAACTGTTGCATTCCATCCACGATGCACCAATGCCTAATATAGTGGGATGGAGATGAAGTAGAAGTCGTCCACGCAGATGATTCAGCCGAGATTTCAACGGCTGGCATGAACGTTTGGGAGACATCAGGCCAAGAGACACTCTCAGGCATCAATTTGGACGACTGCGAGCGCATCGACGAGACAAAGGATGGGGTTAGGCTGGTTTTATCCACCGGCCTGACCGTGTAATAAGAGCAACATCTATGGACAAACGTGGCGATGCCGATCCATGTGATCGGCCCCAAGGATATATGGAGGAACATTGCAAAACCTTCATCGAGCAAGCAACGTGGAGGCCGATTCCAGCAATCGGCCAAAATTATCCTCACCATTCATTCTGCTTGGGTTCAACGTCGATCTAATGGGCAATGGGTTTGCGTCGGCTGATGAGCTGGAAGAAGTCCACACTGGTCCTAACAGAGCCGACGTTCACATATAGTGCATTGGCTAACCACAGAGCCGATATCGCAGCTACTCGGCGGAATCGGCTCGGGGGGCACCTAATCGGATGAACATGTGCGATACATGTGCAGTGAAATATTGGGGGCCGATAGAAAAATCGGCCAGTAAAAAAAAATTCTCACGCGGTTTCTCGCAATGTACAACCGATGCACGGACATCGACTTTAGAGCTAAGGATCTACCAGTTGTGTGTTCAAAACACAAGGACCTCCAACTCTGTGTCAAAGGAGTTTTGTTTCTGAGCCGTTGTGTGATCATCTGCAATATCTACTTTCAACGGAAGGAAGGTGATCGGCTCTGGCTGACTCTGCGTGGCAGCTTTCTCAGGTGTGATCGAGTTCAGAAGCCGATTGGAGGGTCATCGGCTGATCCCGCGTCGCAATCTCTTTCAAAGGCGGCGAGTTCTTGCAAAAGAGGGATCCATCATCACCGATAGGGAGTTGGCTCTGGGCTATCTGGTTGCTGCAAAGGAACAGAGCAGGTGATACCTATTCTGCAGAAGTATCGGCTTCAGCGTCAAGTCGTTTCAGCAGCGGTTCTAGGACTCTCTTGAAGGCATTGGTCTTCCACATTGTCCACCAGAGCTCAAAGTCATCGGTCGAAAAGATGAAGGTTAGATCGTGAGGGATTGATGCGTTGACATCGGCTTATTGAGCATTGACCAAGTTCACGATCACTCCGTAGTCAAAGAGATGAAGAGCGGATTATGAGGGACCGATGCGTGGCCATCGGTTCATTGAGCATTGGCTAAGTGGACAATCGGCAAAATCAGTATGAGGGGAATCGGCTAAATTGGCATAAAGGAAGTCGGCAAAATCAAATTGGGGAACTTCTTCATTGATAAACGAGATTTCTTACATAAAAGAGCTGATTGCTCTCAAAAGGAAGTACTAAGGGGATACATTGCCCCGTCTACTACTACTGATCCTATGCTAAGGGTCCTATCTACGGGCCGTCGCTGCCCTCGTCGTCGCCGTCGCCGCCGCCGTCGGCGCTACTCCCGGCGGGCTCGTCGTCGCTCGTCGTAGCGGCCGCCGGCAGGACCCTCGTTGTCCTCGTCCTCCTCCGTCGGCCGTCGTCGTCGTCTCTGTCGAAGTCGCTGAGATTCCCCGGCCAGGGGCAGAAGCGCTTGGCCGGCGGTTCGTCGGAGGAGGTTTCGTCGTCCTCCTCCTCCTCCTCCTCTTCCTCCTCCTCCTCCTCCTCGGAGAAGGTGAAGTCATCGCAGGAGAGGCGATCGTCATCGCTCTCCTCCTCCGTCTCCCCGTCGGCGAGGAAGCGGAGGTCGCTTTCCCCATCGGTCGAGGACTTGTCATCCTCCGACCGCGATGGAGAAGTCGTGACTCGGCTCATCCCTGGCTTCGATGGCGCGGCGGATGTTGGCCGCGTGGGCCTCCTCCGGGTTCCACTCCGGCGTCGGCTCGCGGGAGGAGGAGGACTCGATGGAAAGACCCGATGAGGCGGAGGAATAAGAAGACATGGTGGCGTAGGAGGGCTTTTGGAGTGCTAATGCGAAGAGGATGAAGAAGCAAACTGTTTGGAACGGTTAAATAAAAGGGGGTATAGTGGAGATTCAATGCCACAGCAGTTTCCGAGGAAGTGGTGCCCAACAAAAAAAAATGCCAGGTCACGCGGAGAAGTGGAGGAGGCAAGGCATCATGATGATGGATACTGCGACGGTTTTGCTCTGCCACGACATGACCCGACGAAGGAAAAGCATAATGATTTTGGAAATGTCATTTCCAAAACCGGGGGGGCATGTGTTATCACCAGAATTTGACCGGATTAGAGGTGGGCCGCGATTGAAGATGGGCTTGAAGAATATACATAGAAGGAATACATGAATCGGCCTTGTATACGAAGTTTGGGCTAGTTTGCCCGTGTATCTGTACCATATTAGGATACGTGTCGATTAGACAGAGTTTGGGCTCGTGCCCGGTTGGGATTATTCCCACATTAGAAAGTCTACGGACTATAAATATGTATCTAGGGTTTATGAAATAAACAACAATCACGTTCACCACAAACCAATCTAGGCGCATCACCAACTCCCCCGTCTCGGGGGTTTCTTCCGGGTAAGCATCATGCTGCCTAGATCGCATCTTGCGATCTAGGCAGCACACGTTTATTCGTCGTTCATGTGTTGCTCGTACTGAAGCCTTTTTGATGGCGAGCAACGTAGTTATCATAGATGTTTTTAGGGTTAGCATTGTTCTTCATATCATATGCTATCGTCGTGCAACCCTTAGGCATCTAGCCACCCTTACACCTATCTTGGGTGTAAGGGCGGCACCCCGCTTGATCATTATTTAGTAGATCTGATCCGTTATGATTGCTCCTTGTTCTTCAAGGATTAGTTTAATATCTGCATTGTTAGGCCTTACAAACGGGTTGAAGGATCCAGTGGCGCGTAGGGTGTAGTTTGCTAGCCCTAGACAGGATGTTCCAAGGATCAACTTCGTGTTGGTTTTTAGGCCTTGTCTAGGGTCGGTTTACGATCGCCGTGCGTGGCCGCCAGGCTCAATCACGAGTAGGATGTTCCGATTATGCGGTGAAAACCCTAAATCGTAGTAGGTCGTTTTAGCTTTGTTTTGATCAAGCAGGACCACCATCTCGATCGTACACCTCGTACGCATCATGGGTGGATCGGCTCCTTGAGCCGATTCACAGGATAACCCGAGAGCCGATCGAGGCTCGTATTTAATGTTTACGTGTATGCCATGCAGAAACTAAGCGAGGCACATCCAACACCTTCCTGACCAGGTATAGGTCAGGTGGCACGCCCTTGCATCAAGCATCGGACGTGCGTGCCGAAGGCTTTGCGGGCCGTCGCTCGGAGGGACCAGGGCCAGCCGCAGTCCTGGGAGATTCCCGGCTCTACGGTGTTGCCCGTCGCTGCCCGCCGGTGGGTTTCTGACCGCAACAAGTCCCGACCACCACTGCCGTTCGCGTTGGCAGCACCAGAAGTGCCGAGTTCACCGGCATACGTCGTCTACAAGATCGGTGGTGACCCTAGTGATTACCAGTTCTTGTATGAGGCGCCTAAGGAGATCCCTCACGGATATACGTGCACATACGTGCCGCACTCGCAAGAATCGGGCACTCACGAACCGAGACCGCAACGAGCAGGGACTTCGGAACAGCAGGGAGGAACTTCGGAACAGCAGGAGGAACTTCCGGAACAGATCTTGAGAAGCGTACGTGGCTAGCTAAGTATGCCACTCCGACGAACCTCCGGAGCTCAACTCCCGCAGCTTGGCTCAGAGCTTGAGAAGCAAGCGTGGCTGGCTAAGTATGCCACTCCAGGCGAATCTTCGTAGTTCGACTCTTGCAGCCAGCACCGCAGATCAGATCAGTATAATCTTGAGAGACCAGTTCGGCATGGTGCCGAAAAGGAGGGCAATCGGCTATTCCAAGCCGTACCCCAACGAGTATGATTTGATACCACTACCACCCAAATATCGGCTCCCTGAATTCTCCAAGTTTAGTGGGTCAGATGGCTCCAGTTCAATCGAACACGTGAGCCGATATTTGGCGCAGCTGGGCACGATCTCAAGCATCGGATGAACTACGTGTGAGGTTCTTCGCACGGTCCCTCACAGGATCGGCTTTCGGGTGGTACACATCGCTGCCACTGCACTCAATCCGGACTTGGAAGCAGCTTGGAAGAACAGCTCCACATGCGGTATCACTCGAGGCTTCCGAGGCCGGCATTGCCGATCTAGCACAAGTACGACGAAGCGCGGAGAAATAGTGTCGAATACATCCAGCCGCTTCAGACCGTTAGGAACCGATGCTATTCGGCTCGTGTGACTGAAAAAAAAGCAGTCGAGTTGGCGGTGGTGGGTCTCGCATCACCGATCAAGGATGTGGCCTCCCAAGCAGACTACCCTTCACTGGCGCTGATACGTCTCCGACGTATCGATAATTTCTTATGTTCCATGCCATATTATTGATGATACCTACATGTTTTATGCACACTTTATGTCATATTCGTGCATTTTCTGGAACTAACCTATTAACAAGATGCCGAAGAGCCAGCTTGTTGTTTTCTCGCTGTTTTTGGTTTCAAAAATCCTAGTAACGAAATATTGTCTGAATTGGACGAAATCAAAACCCGAGGTCCTATTTTGCCACGAAGCTTCCGGAAGACCGAAGAGGAGTCGAAGTGGGGCCACGAGGGGCCGCCACAATAGGGCGGCGCGGCCCAGGCCTTGGCCGCGCCGACCTGTGGTGTGGGGCCCTCGTGTGGCCCCCCACGTTGCCCTTCCGCCTACTTAAAGCCTCCGTCGCGAAACCCCTGAGGCAAAGAACCACGATACGGAAAACCTTCCAGAGACGCCGCCGCCGCCAATCCCATCTCGGGGATTCGGAGATCTCCTCCGGCACCTCGCCGGAGAGGGGATTCATCTCCCGGAGGACTCTACACCGCCATGGTCGCCTCCGGAGTGATGAGTGAGTAGTTCACCCTCGGACTATGGGTCCATAGCAGTAGCTAGATGGTTGTCTTCTCCTCATTGTGCTTCATTGTTGGATCTTGTGAGCTGCCTAACATGATCAAGATCATCTATCCGTAATACTATATGTTGTGTTTGTCGGGATCCGATGGATAGAGAATACCATGTTATGTTAATTATCAAGTTATTACCTATGTGTTGTTTATGATCTTGCATGCTCTCCGTTATTAGTAGAGGCTCGGCCAAGTTTTTGCTCTTAACTCCAAGAGGGAGTATTTATGCTCGATAGTGGGTTCATGCCTGCATTGATACCTGGGACAGTGACAGAAAGTTCTAAGGTTGTGTTGTGCTGTTGCCACTAGGGATAAAACATTGATGCTATGTCTAAGGATGTAGTAGTTGATTACATTACGCACTATACTTAATGCAATTGTCTGTTGCTTTGCAACTTAATACTGGAAGGGGTTCGGATGATAACCTGAAGGTGGACTTTTTAGGCATAGATGCAGTTGGATGGCGGTCTATGTACTTTGTCGTAATGCCCAATTAAATCTCACTATACTTATCATGACATGTATGTACATTGTTATGCCCTCTCTATTTGTCAATTGCCCGACCGTAATTTGTTCACCCAACATGCTTTTATCTTATGGGAGAGACACCTCTAGTGAACCGTGGACCCCGGTCCATTCTTTTAATACCGAAATACAAATCTGCCGCAATACTTGTTTTACCGTTTTCTCTGCAAACAATCATCTTCCACACAATACGGTTAATCCTTTGTTACAGCAAGCTCGGTGAGATTGACAACCTCACTGTTTCGTTGGGGCAAAGTACTTTGGTTGTGTTGTGCAGGTTCCACGTTGGCGCCGGAATCCCTGGTGTTGCGCCGCACTACATCCCGCCGCCATCAACCTTCAACGTGCTTCTTGGCTCCTCCTGGTTCGATAAACCTTGGTTTCTTTCTGAGGGAAAACTTGCTGTTGTGCGCATCATACCTTCCTCTTGGGGTTCCCAACGAACGTGTGAAATACACGCCATCAAGCATATTTTCTGGCGCCGTTGCCGGGGAGATCAAGACACGCTGCAAGGGGAGTCTCCACTTCTCAACCTCTTTACTTTGTTTTTGTCTTGCTTTATTTTATTTACTACTTTGTTTGCTGCATTATATCAAAAAACAAAAAAATTAGTTGCTAGCTTTACTTTATTTACTGTCTTGTTTGCTATATCAAAAACACAAAAAAATTAGTTTACTTGCATTTACTTTATCTAGTTTGTTTTATTTACTACTGCTAAAATGGCCATCCCTGAAAATACTAAGTTATGTGACTTCACAACCACAAATAATAATGATTTCTTATGCACACCTATTGCTCCACCTGCTACTACAGCGGAATTCTTTGAAATTAAACCTGCTTTACTGAATCTTGTTATGCGAGAGCAATTTTCTGGTGTTAGTTCCGATGATGCTGCTGCCCATCTCAATAATTTTGTTGAACTATGTGAAATGAAAAAGTATAAAGATGTAGATGGTGACATTATAAAATTAAAATTGTTTCCTTTCTCATTAAGAGGAAGAGCTAAAGATTGGTTGCTATCTCTGCCTAAGAATAGTATTGATTCCTGGACTAAATGCAAGGATGCTTTTATTGGTAGATATTATCCCCCGCTAAAATTATATCTTTGAGGAGTAGCATAATGAATTTTAAACAATTGGATAATGAACATGTTGCTCAAGCTTGGGAAAGAATGAAATCTTTGGTTAAAAATTGCCCAACCCATGGACTGACTACTTGGATGATCATCCAAACCTTCTATGCATGACTAAATTTTTCTTCGCGGAATTTATTGGATTCAGCTGCTGGAGGTACCTTTATGTCCATCACTCTTGGTGAAGCAACAAAGCTCCTTGATAATATGATGGTTAATTACTCTGAATGGCACATGAAAGAGCTCCACAAGGTAAGAAGGTAAATTCTGTTGAAGAATCCTCTTCCTTGAATGATAAGGTTGATGCTATTATGTCTATGCTTGTGAATGATAGGACTAATGTTGATCCTAATAATGTTCCGTTAGCTTCATTGGTTGCCCAAGAAGAACATGTTGATGTAAACTTTATTAAAAATAATAATTTCAACAACAATGCTTATCGGAACAATTCTAGTAATAACTATAGGCCATATCCTTATAATAATGGTAACGGTTATGCTAATTCTTATGGGAATTCTTACAACAATAATAGGAATGCACCCCCTGGACTTGAAGCTATGCTTAAAGAATTTATTAGTACACAAACTGCCTTTAACAAATCTGTTGAGGAAAAGCTCAATAAAATTGATATTCTTGCTTCTAGAGTTGATAGTCTTGCCTATGATGTTGATCTTTTGAAATCGAAAGTTATGCCTAATAGGGATATTGAAAATAAAATTGTTACTACAGCAAATGCCATCCAAGTTAGAATTAATGAGAATATAAGATTAATGGCTGAACTGCGTGCTAGGTGGAATAGAGAAGAAAATGAAAAACTAGCTAAAGAGAAAATGTAGCTAAAGTTTGGACTATTACCACCACTAGCAATGCTAATGATTCACATGTTGCTGCACCTCCTACTATCAATAATAAAATAATTGGTGTTGGCAATGTTTCTACTCCAACCTTGGGGATGATAATCCCATTGCTTTAGATTGTAATGATTTAGATTTTGATGATTGCCACATCTCTGAAGTTATAAAGTTCTTACAAAAACTTGCTAAGAGTCCCAATGCTAGCGCTGTAAACTTGGCTTTCACAAAACATATTTCAAATGCTCTCATAAAAGCTAGAGAAGAAAAACTAAAACTTGAAACTTCTATTCCTAGAAAGCTAGAGGATGGTTGGGAGCCCATCATTAAAATGAGGGTCAAAGATTTTGATTGTAATGCTTTATGTGATCTTGGTGCAAGTATTTCTGTTATGCCTAAGAAAGTCTATGATATGCTTGACTTGCCACCATTGAAAAATTGTTATCCGGATGTTAATCTCGCTGATAATGCTAAAAAGAAACCTTTGGGGAGAGTTGATAATGTTCATATTATGGTTAACAATAACCTTGTCCCCGTTGATTTTGTTGTCTTGGATATTGAATGCAATGCATCTTGCCCCATTATATTGGGAAGACCTTTTCTTCGAACCGTTGGTGCTACTATTGATATGAAGAAAGGTAATATTAAATATCAATTTCCTCTCAAGAAAGGTATGGAACACTTCCCTAGAAAGAGAATGAAGTTACCTTATGATTCTATTATTAGAACAAATTATGATGTTGATGCTTCATCTCTTGATGTTACTTCATATACACTTTCTGCGCCTAGCTGAAAGGCGTTAAAGAAAAGCGCTTATGGGAGACAACCCATGTTTTTACTACAGTATTTTTGTTTTATATTTGAGTCTTGGAAGTTGTTTACTACTGTAGCAACCTCTCCTTATCTTAGTTTTATGTTTTGTTGTGCCAAGTAAAGTCTTTGATAGTAAAGTAAATACTAGATTTGGATTACTGCGCAGAAACAGATTTCTTTGCTGTCACGAATCTGGGTCTAATTCTCTGTAGGTAACTCAGAAAATTAAGAAAATTTACGTGAGTGATCCTCAGATATGTACGCAACTTTCATTCAATTTGGGCATTTTCATTTGAGCAAGTCTGGTGCCCTAATAAAATCCATCTTTACAGACTGTTCTGTTTTGACAGATTCTGTCTTTTATTTCGCATTGCCTCTTTTGCTATGTTGGATGATTTTCTTTGATCCATTAATGTCCAGTAGCTTTATGCAATGTCCAGAAGTGTTAAGAATGATTGTGTCACCTCTGAACATGTTAATTTTTATTGTGCACTAACCCTCTAATGAGTTGTTTCGAGTTTGGTGTGGAGGAAGTTTTCAAGGATCAAGAGAGGAGTATGATGCAATATGATCAAGGAGAGTGAAAGCTCTAAGCTTGGGGATGCCCCGGTGGTTCACCCCTGCATATTCTAAGAAGACTCAAGCGTCTAAGCTTGGGGATGCCCAAGGCATCCCCTTCTTCATCGACAACATTATCGTGGTCCTCCCCGAAACTATATTTTTATTCCGTCACATCTTATGCACTTTGCTTGGAGCGTCGGTTTGTTTTTGTTTTTGTTTTGTTTGAATAAAATGGATCCTAGCATTCACTTTGTGGGAGAGAGACACGGTCCGCTGTAGCATATGGACAAGTATGTCCTTAGGCTCTACTCATAGTATTCATGGCGAAGTTTCTTCTTCGTTAAATTGTTATATGGTTGGAATTGGAAAATGCTACATGTAGTAACTCTAAAATGTCTTGGATAATTTGATACTTGGAAATTGTTGTGCTCATGTTTAAGCTCTTGCATCATATACTTTGCACCCATTAATGAAGAAACACTTAGAGCTTGCTAATTTGGTTTGCATATTTGATTTCTCTAGAGTCTAGATAATATCTAGTACTAGCACAATTACCCGTGCGTTGCTACGGCCTAAATTTTTTAGACAAATTATGCAGATATTCTAAAATCTTTTTTTAAGCTGCAGAAAACAAATTCTTTATGAGGTTACCATCCTAGTTCACGGCGCTAAACTTCTCAACCCAGCCTGATTTTTCACGTGACAAGTACATGATGATAATTAGATCTAATAATTACTTAAAAATCATGTTCTTTTTTATAACTACATTGCACATCAATATCAACCGCAATAACCAACAACCATTTAAGTTGATTTATTATCTGTACATGTCCACATTATCATTCTATAGAGCTCATATTATCAAAATACGTGCCAAAATCAAATAAACATGTGAACAAAAATAAATAGAAATTGCGGCGGAGGAGTTAAGTGATAGGGGAGACCCCGTTTATTTGGAGCATCGAGTTGGGTCATCGGTTGTAACATGCATAATGGATTTGCCGCTACAGTCTTGACGTATTTGGGTCATCGGTTCTTACCAATTTGATGCCATCCATCTCCTCTGCTCCGATGCTTCGGAGTCTAAGATTAACCTAGCTTTTCCACATTGTCCTCATTTTCAAGTGTTCTAGCCGCATTTGTTATTTTTATCATGCTCAACCTTGCAGTATTTTCAATTGGGCATAGAATAAAAAAGCCTTCGCACTGCAGTTGTAGCTACCGGAGTTTATGTACGAAAACATAATTCTAGAATTGAAATTATGTAACTTCATAAAACATATAATAAAGCAATGACAAAGATAGCACACCGCGTGTCTTCTCGCAGTAGCTGATTATTCTGTTAAAGCGGAAACATGTGTTAATCGCATAGTTCAGCAAGTTGATTTGTCTCTTTGCCATATTATGGTACAAGCTTAATCATATGGAACACTGTTCACGTTGTTCCGGCTAGCTTCTTGGGTTAGGATCTAACTTAATCATCAGACATGTTTATTGATTTTTGGCTTGATTATTTTTCAGCTCCAACGCTAGCAACAACACAGCTTTTACCTGGGTTTTTCTAATCCATCGCACGTACACAAGGATGAAGGACCAGACTACAAAACCAATCCATTAATCCCCCCCGGAAAAAAATAGCCTCCACACTATTTGCCCACTTCGCCAGTGCCCGCACGCGTCACTCTTTCGGTGTTCTGTCCGGCCGGCAAAACGTAGAGCAATAGCCAACAACCTCCGACTGAACTTGAATGGCTTTCGACGGCGGCCGCAACCGTCCCCGTCTGCGAGCTGAGGGATGCACGGTCAAGGCTGTGGACCCTATGAGGCTAGCCCGTGCTGCTGTTTATCTGCCCAGCTTCTTGGAGATCCGTTGATGGACTTCCGTTGCTGATTGACAGCTCGTTTTCGAGCTTCCGTGGCGAGCGACTCCGGCGGCGGCGGCGAGCGAAAGGGGGGACGGTGCGGAGAGGAGGTTGGGTGGCGGGGTGCGAAGAGGAGGGTGGCCGGCTGGATTTGACGGCTCGTGTGCTCGCGACATATAGGGCTGCGTGTATTGAGTAGGATCAAGCGTGTTGCGTGGTGGAGTTGTACACAGATTAGAGCCAGCACATGCCAAAATAAAGCCGGACGTAATAAGACTATGTTAGGAATAGTCAGATTATGTAGGTAAGGTGGGACGTGAATAGATTCATATTAGAGATATTGGGCCTAGGATTTTCGGGAAACGTTGGGTCTAGAGGAAAAAACTTTGGTCCGTTTGTGATACCAGGCAGTCACCTATTGGAATTTAATAGTAAAGATTGAGTTTTGAACAACAAGAAAGACGGTGTAGAGTCTTATAATGTATACAATATGTCTTTTATGTGAGTTTTGCTGTACCGTTCATCCTTGTGTTTGTTTCAAATAACCTTGCTAGCCTAAACCTTGTATCGAGAGAGAATATTTCTCATGCATCCAAAATCCTTGAGCCAACCACTATGCCATTTGTGTCCACCATACCTACCTACTACATGGTATTTATCCGCCATTCCAAAGTAAATTCCTTGAGTGCTACCTTTAAAATTCCATCATTCACCTTTGCAATATATAGCTCATGGGACAAATAGCTTAAAAACTATTGTGGTATTGAATATGTACTTATGCACTTTATCTCTTATTAAGTTGCTTGTTGTGCGATAACCATGCTTCTGGGGACGCCATCAACTATTCTTTGTTGAATATCATGTGAGTTGCTATGCATGTCCGTCTTATCTGAAGTAAGAGAGATCTACCACCTTAATGGTTGGAGCATGCATCTTGTTAGAGAAGAACATTGGGCTGCTAACTAAAGCCATGATTCATGGTGGAAGTTTCAGTTTTGGACATATATCCTTAATCTCATAAGAGAATAATAATTGTTGCCACATGCTTATGCATTAAAGAGGAGTCCATTATCTGTTGTCCATGTTGTCCCGGTATGGATGTCTAAGTTGAGAATAATCAAAAGCGAGAAATCCAAAATGCGAGCTTTCTCCTTAGACCTTTGTACATGCGGCATGGAGGTACCCCATTGTGACACTTGGTTAAAACATGTGTATTGCGATGATCCGGTAGTCCAAGCTAATTAGGACAAGGTGTGGGCACTATTAGTATACTATGCATGAGGCTTGCAACTTGTAAGATATAATTTACATAACTCATATGCTTTATTACTACCGTTGACAAAATTGTTTCATGTTTTCAAAATAAAAGCTCTAGCACAAATATAGCAATCGATGCTTTCCTCTTTGAAGGACCATTCTTTTTACTTTTATGTTGAGTCAGTTCACCTATCTCTCTCCACCTCAAGAAGCAAACACTTGTGTGAACTGTGCATTGATTCCTACATACTTGCATATTGCACTTGTTATATTACTCTATGTTGACAATTATCCATGAGATATACATGTTACAAGTTGAAAGCAACCGCTGAAACTTAATCTTCCTTTGTGTTGCTTCAATACCTTTACTTTGATTTATTGCTTTATGAGTTAACTCTTATGCAAGACTTATTGATGCTCGTCTTGAAGTACTATTCATGAAAAGTCTCTGCTTTATGATTCACTTGTTTACTCATGTCATTACCATTGTTTTGATCGCTGCATTCATTACATATGTTTACAAATAGTATGATCAAGGTTATGATGGCATGTCACTTCAGAAATTATCTTTGTTATCGTTTTACCTGATCGGGACGAGCAGAACTAAGCTTGGGGATGCTGATACGTCTCCGACGTATCGATAATTTCTTATGTTCCATGCCATATTATTGATGATACCTACATGTTTTATGCACACTTTATGTCATATTCGTGCATTTTCTGGAACTAACCTATTAACAAGATGCCGAAGAGCCAGTTGCTGTTTTCTGCTGTTTTTGGTTTCAGAAATCCTAGTAACGAAATATTCTCGGAATTGGACAAAATCAAAACCCAGGGTCCTATTTTTCCACGAAGCTTCCAGAAGACCGAAGAGGAGTCGAAGTGGGGCCACGAGGGGCCGCCACAATAGGGCGGCGCGGCCCAGGCCTTGGCCGCGCCGACCTGTGGTGTGGGGCCCTCGTGTGGCCCCCCACGTTGCCCTTCCGCCTACTTAAAGCCTCCGTCGCGAAACCCCTGAGGCGAAGAACCACGATACGGAAAACCTTCCAGAGACGCCGCCGCCGCCAATCCCATCTCGGGGGATTCCGGAGATCTCCTCCGGCACCTCGCCGGAGAGGGGATTCATCTCCCGGAGGACTCTACACCGCCATGGTCGCCTCCGGAGTGATGAGTGAGTAGTTCACCCCTGGACTATGGGTCCATAGCAGTAGCTAGATGGTTGTCTTCTCCTCATTGTGCTTCATTGTTGGATCTTGTGAGCTGCCTAACATGATCAAGATCATCTATCCGTAATACTATATGTTGTGTTTGTCGGGATCCGATGGATAGAGAATACCATGTTATGTTAATTATCAAGTTATTACCTATGTGTTGTTTATGATCTTGCATGCTCTCCGTTATTAGTAGAGGCTCTGGCCAAGTTTTTGCTCTTAACTCCAAGAGGGAGTATTTATGCTCGATAGTGGGTTCATGCCCGCATTGATACCAGGACGAAGTGACGAAAGTTCTAAGGTTGTGTTGTCGTTGTTGCCACTAGGGATAAAACATTGATGCTATGTCTAAGGATGTAGTAGTTGATTACATTACGCACTATACTTAATGCAATTGTCCGTTGCTTTGCAACTTAATACCGGAAGGGGTTCGGATGATAACCTCGAAGGTGGACTTTTTAGGCATAGATGCGGTTGGATGGCGGTCTATGTACTTTGTCGTAATGCCCAATTAAATCTCACTATACTTATCATGACATGTATGTGCATTGTTATGCCCTCTCTATTTGTCAATTGCCCGACTGTAATTTGTTCACCCAACATGCTTTTATCTTATGGGAGAGACACCTCTAGTGAACTGTGGACCCCGGTCCATTCTTTTAATACTCGAAATACAAATCTGCTGCAATACTTGTTTTACTCGTTTTCTCTCGCAAACAATCATCTTCCACACAATACGGTTAATCCTTTGTTACAGCAAGCCGGTGAGATTGACAACCTCACTGTTTCGTTGGGGCAAAGTACTTTGGTTGTGCTGTGCAGGTTCCACGTTGGCGCCGGAATCCCTGGTGTTGCGCCGCACTACATCCCGCCGCCATCAACCTTCAACGTGCTTCTTGGCTCCTCCTGGTTCGATAAACCTTGGTTTCTTTCTGAGGGAAAACTTGCTGTTGTGCGCATCATACCTTCCTCTTGGGGTTCCCAACGAACGTGTGAAATACACGCCATCAGGCGCATATGGTGCAGAAGCTGTCATTATATGAACAGCGCCACCCAGAAATGTACCAGGATAAATGCAAGCGTGCGGTGGTCCTGGTTGAGGCAGATGAAGATGAAGGCTCTGCGGGAGATCAAGAGGTAGCAGTGGCTGAATGGACTCGGGGGGCAAGCCCCGTGTCCTGCAAATGGGTTAAGCCACAAGGTCCTCCAAGAGGGTTTGACTTCGACGTGACCAAGGCTGAGCAAATTTTCGACCTCCTACTTAAGGAGAAGCAGCCTAAAGGTACCCGAAGGCCACAAAATCCCCACGGCACAGGAGCTGAACGGAAAGCCATACCGCAAGTGGCATAACACGTTCACCCATACCACCAACGACTGCAGGGTGTGGCGTCAGCAGATCCAAATGGCGATAGAACAAGGGCGCCTAATTTTCAGCCGATACGCCATGAAAGTCGACACACACCCTTTCCTCTCCGTTCACATGGTGGAGTGCACTTACCACAGGAGGTGCCGGCCAGGTTTCTCGTTCAACATCAACATGGTAGGACCTGTGCACCACCCTGGTAAGGACAGAGACGAGGGCAGCTGCTCTCATAACAAGGACAAAGAGGAAGCCATTCCACGCGATCGGCTCCGGCACTTCCCAAAAATCCTGGTTACAATCAAAATGAAGGCCGATTCCAGCAATCGGCCCGTATTATCGTCACCATACGTTCTGCACGTGTTCAACGTCGATCTAACGGGCGGCGGAAAGCGGGGATACAGGTTTACGTCGGCTGATGAGCTGGAAGAAGTCAACATTGGTCCTGACGGAGCCGATGTTCAAGTACAGTGCCTTGGCTAACTACAGAGCCGATATCTGCAGTTACCTGACAGATTCGGCTCGGGGGGCACCTAATCAGATGAACATGTGCGATACATGTGCAGTGAAATATTGGGGGCCGATAGAAAAATCGGCCACAGTAAAAAAAAATTCATAATGTACAGCCGATGCACAGACATCGACTTTAGAACTAAGAAACAAAGCCGATGCACAGCCATCGACTCTAGTACAAATTACACAGGATCTACCAGCTGCGTGTTCAAGGCGCGGGTTTCGGCCAAGTCGGTCTTCAGTTCAGCTTCGAGGCCTTCTGCTTCCTCGAGGGAGTGAACGATGAGAGATTCCTCAGCTTCAATGAGCTGTTTTTGTTGCCCGAACCTTCTCTTCGAGGACCTCCAACCCTTTGCGCAGGGTCGCCAGTTCAGCAGTGCTGTCAGATGTGTCAGTTTTGGCGTCCAAGGCAGCCTGTTGCTCATTAAGCCGTTGGCATTGGTCTGCAATATCAGCTTTCAACGGAAGAAGAGATGATCGGCTCTGGTGTTTCTGCTGTCGGTTTGGCCAAGTTGGCCACCTTCTCAACTACACTCGTAGAAGTTGCTAGGGCCAGAGTGGCGGATGGCATGGGTACCTCCTCGACTTCCCCATTGGAGGTGTCATCAGTCTGCAAATGGAGAGGCTTGCGGTTCCTTGCGGGCTCTCTTGATGCATCGGCTCTCTGTGCGTAGGCTGCCCTGCCCCGCTCTAATGGGAGTTTGGGAAACGGCAGGTTCAGTGGCTGACCTTTTCTTGGAAGCCGACGGTGGCAAGTCTGGCTGACTCGCGTGGTGGTTTTCTCAGAATTGCCCGAGCTCGAGTCTCTTCGATTGAACTGTGTGTCCTCACTAGAGTTTTCTTCAGTAGAGGTTTGTAGAAGAACTACGAGTATGCTGCAGAAGCCTAGAAGGATGAATGAAATCAGCCAAAGCATGGGCGGAACTTACGTGCAAGCCTTCTTTAGCTGGAGTAGGGCTTTGGCACCTCAGGGTCTTCCTGGCAGCTACTTTCCTCACCGCTGTTCTCGCCTTGACTGAGACTCGGGGGGCAGCTGACCTAGTAGACACTCTGCTTTTTGAAGCCGATTTAGGTGTCATCGGCTGGCTCTGCATCACAACCTTCTTCAAAGGTGGTGAGATTTTGCAAAAGAGGACCACCGGAGCTGTTGGGAGGAATCTGAAAGGGGAGCCGTCATCACCTACAGGGTCTGGACCGTCCTGTTGCTGCAAGGAGATGAAGGGACATCATCGGCAAAACTATCTGACCTGAAGGAGACTGGATTTTCAAAACAGCCGATGAACAACCATCGGCTTTAGGGTTGCGAAGTATTATGGTCAGATATTAAATTACAGTCTGAATTTGAGGAGTGCTTGGATGACTGTCAAAATTGGTATTTGAGTCTGGCTTCATGGGCGTTTGAGGCGAAAAGTCCGATACGTTGCTATCGGTTCTTGGTGCGGCAAATGGAAGACTTGAAATTGAATAAATGGAGAGTCAAATTGGAAGAACAGTTCTTATTGATTCAAAGGAACGGCTTTACAAGAAAGAGCCGATGGCTCTCAAAAGGATCATCCGATGCCTAATGCACTACTACTACTAGTCCTATGCTACTAGTCCTAGTCTAAGGGCCGTTGCTGCCCTCGTCGGTGCTGTCGTGGCTGCCGTCGGCGCTGCTGCCGGCGGGCTCCTCGTCGCTGCTGCCGTAACCTTCGGCAGGGGCCCCGTACTCCTCCTCTTCATCATCGTCGTCGTCATCATCATCCGACCCGGCGCGGAAGCGCTTCATCGGCGGGTACTCGTCGGAGGAGGTGTCCTCCTCCACTTCTTCATCCTCCTCATCGGAAGAGATGTCTTCGCCCCAGAGAGCATCATCGTCGTCCTCCTCCTCCGAATCTCCATCAATGAGGAAATGAAGGTTGTCCTCCCCATCGGTCAGGGATTCATCATCCTCTGACCAGACGGAGAAGTTCCAGTCCGCCTCGTCCCATCGCTCCGGGGCGCGTATGTCCTCCGGCGTCGACTCGCGGGAGGAGGAAGACCGGAGGAGGAAGAGGAGGAGGAGTCCATGGTGGAAGAAGGGTTTTTCGAGTACTACAACGGAACAGAGGATGAGGAGGGGATGAAGAAGCAGACTGCTCGATGCAGTTAAATAAAAGGGGTATAGTGGAGATTTAATGCCACTACGGTTTCCGAGGAAGTGATGTTAAAGCTATCAAATCTTGCAGAGAAGTTGATAAGGCAAGGCATCATGATGAAGGATACTGTGACGGTTCTGCTCTGCCACGACATGACCCGACGAAGAAAAAGCAGAGTGATTTTGGAATTGTCATTTCCAAAACTAGGGGGGCATGTGTTATCACCAGAATTTGAACGGATCAGAGGTGGGCCGCGATTAAGATGGGCTTGAAGAATATACATGGAAGATATACATGAATCGGCCTTGTATACAAAGTTTGGGCTAGTTTGCCCGTGTATCTGTAAATATAGTAGGATACGTGTCGGTTAGATAGAATTTGGCTCATGCACGGTTGGGATTATTCCCACGTTAGAAAGTCTACGGACTATAAATATGTATCTAGGGTTATTGAGAAAAACAACAATCACGTTCATCACAAACCAATCTAGGCGCATCGCCAACCCCTTGTTTCGAGGGTTTCTTCCGGGTAAGCATCATGCTGCCTAGATCGCATCTTGCGATCTAGGCAGTACACGTTTATTCGTTGTTCATGCGTTGCTCGTGCTGAAGCCTTGTTGATGGCGAGCAACGTAGTTATCATAGATGTGTTAGGGTTAGCATTGTTTCATCCTGTCATATGCTTTTGTCCATGCAACCCTTAGACGTCTAGCCGCCCTTACACCTATCTTAGGTGTAAGGGCGGCACCTCGCTTGATCATTATTTAGTAGATCCGATCCGTTATGATTGCTCCTTGTTCTTCAAGGATTAGTTTAATATCTGCATAGTTAGGCCTTGCAAACGGGTTGAAGGATCCAAGTAGCACGTAGGGTGTAGTTTGCTAGCCCTAGATGAGATGTTCCGGGGATCAACTTCATGTTGGTTTTTAGGCCTTGTCTAGGGTCGGTTTATTATCAGCGTGCGTGGCTGCCAGGCTCAATCACGCGTAGGATGTTCCGATTATGTGGTGAAAACCCTAAATCGTCGTAGGTCGTTTTAGCTTTATATTGATCAAGCAGGACCACCATGTGATCGTATACCTCATACGGATCATGGGTGGATCGGCTCCTTGAGCCGATTCACAGGACAACCTGAGAGCCGATCGAGGCTCGTATTTAATGTTTACGTGTATGCCATGCAGGAAACTAAGCGAAGCAAATCCATCACCTTCCTGACCAGGTATAGGTCAGGTGGCACGCCCTTGCACCAGCATCGGACGTGCGTGCCGAGGCTTTGCGGGCCGTCGCTCGAGGGACCAGGGCCAACCGCAGTCCTGGGAGCCTCCCGGCTCTACTGTGTTGCCCATCGCTGCTCGCCGGTGGGTTTCTGACCGCAACAAATGTAACTACTCCCAAATTTAGGAACAACAAATTTTTAGAGGCATTTCATTGTGGGATAGTACCAAAATGTGCTGCTACAAACCAGTACCAAATATATTTTACCAGATCGCTCCCCATGCATGGCCAGGGTAAGGAATTGTGTATATACGTGGTGTTTGGATTATTTTGTACCAACGAATCAATCTTGGCCACGTGATAATTGGATAAAATACACCGTCATGGTTGCTATACACGATGTATATTTAGATATTTTAATTGGACGTGGCTACACAGTGCCCTAGCACTGTTTAGTCTTAGGGGGTGCTCCACCCAAAAATGGAAAGAAATCAGTTGGACCACTCTCGCATTCCAAAAGTAGAAAAGTCATAATCCCGACATTTCCTCCTTCACTGCGGGAGCGCCACTTTGCCTAAACGTGAAATATAACACGGGCGGATACTGCTTTCTCCTTCCCCTCTCTTTCGCAAATTCATCGCGAGAATAAAAAGTACTAGATCAAATAATCAGTAAATAAATACATCAGCCACATTCTTCTTTTTCTATAAAATACATCAATTGCCTGCTCCGTAGCTCAAATCTGGCCTCAGGGATGTAATAAAAAAAGTGGAATGTAATAAATATATTATTTTCTGAGAAAAGTGACAAAAAAATACATCCAGATGCATAAGTCTCATCTAGAAATTGGGGAAAAATACATCCACATGCATAAGTCTCATCTAGAAATCGGGGAAAAAATACATCCAGATGCATAAGTCTCATCTAGAAATTGGGAGAGAAATACATCCAGATGCATAAGTCTCATCTAGAAATTGGGGGGAAATACATCGAGGCTTTCATCGTTTCTAGAAATTGGGGAAAAAATACATCGAGGATTTCATCATTTCTGGATGTAAAAAAATGTAGAAAAGTACACACGTTTGCAAAAAGTTATATCCAGAATTGTGGAAAACATTGCTATTCTTACATCCTTGCACGAGGAGGATTTGGCAGCTCAACCACCAGATCTGCCATGGCCGCTGTTTTCCGCTTGGGAACACGGGCGCTGTGCGGTTCGCCCCACCCAGAACACCACCACCACCAGTCCACCTCAGCCACCGACCTCCGGCTGAAGCGCGCGGACGTGCTTCCCTCTTACGAGGACGAGAACGAGAGGACTGGCAGATGTCCTCAAGGTCGAGGACGAGCATGCGGCGGAGCGAGAGCGGCGAGGCCGGAATGGCGGAGGTCCTCAAGGTTGAGGACGAGCACACGGAGGAGCGAGAGCGGCAGGCCATACCGGCGGAGGTCAATGAGGTCGGGCGCAGCCATGGCGTCCTTGCGCGAGTCGACGATGGAGTTTGTGGAGGTTGGGGAAAACAAAGGAGAGGCAGCGTAAGGAGTTACAGAGCTATACCGGCGCGAGCTTGCGCGTCCGGCAGGGTGGCGCCGGGGCTAGGGGAGAGGAGGTCGACGGGGAAGGGAGAGATGTAATGGCGCTGGTGTCTTTCTTCCGCTGTTCGGCGGCGTCTGGAAGGAGCGGGGATAAGAATTCCGTGGCGAGAGAAAAGCCACGTGCGAGTTGGGCTGTTGGACCGCACGATTTTAATCGGACGAGGGAAACTGGTGAGCACCGCGTAAGACAGCGCCGTGCCCAGGCATAAATTAGAAATCGTGATTTTAATTCTCCTGCTGTTGCCATCAAACTGAACCCCGATAAAGTACTGGGCATCTCCCTGATCAACAGTCGAAATTGATGTACCTCAAATCTATTATCTATCTATCTATTATATATTAAAAGCAAAATAAAGGTATTTTTCGAGGCACCAGCTTAATCCACATGTGCTAATAAAATATGAGCCGATGATTTTGATATTAACGCTTGAGATTAACAGATAAAAGTGCTACATACAATCAAAATAAAGGTATTTTTCGAGGCACCAGCTTAACCCACATGTGCTAATAAAATATGAGCCGATGATTTTGATATTAATGCTTGAGATTAAAGATAAAAATGTTACGTACAATAATATAGGTGTACAAAAGGATACTTATGGCATGTATGTACAACAATTTAAAATATGTGGGTAACGATGTGTCTCGAAAAAAAAACTCCAAAAGAAAGTCCGGTCATGCTAAAATGGAAAAGAAGCCCCGGTCGCCAAATCGTCTGTTGGCTGGACAACTTAAAGCAAAGAAGTCCTGGTGCTATAGGCTTCTTAGACCAGCTCTATTTTTATTTTTTTCCCTGTGCAGAGTCAGAAAAGGGCCATATAAAACCATGCGTGAAAAACAGAGTAGGGCATCTGTTTAAAACATTGTATGGAGCCTATATGAATGGCGTATCAGCCAGATTGATACCATTGTGTCTAGAATTCATTAGAACTGAATTAAAAAATGTAGGCAAAAAAATGTAGTGTCGTGCAGGCTTGAATTGACTAGAACTGAATTTATACAAACAAAAGAATATTATTGAGAGGTTTGAGTCTAATGGTAAGTTATTAAAAAAACATTACCGGAGGTCAGTCATTAAAGAAAAACCTACTCCAATCCTATGACACACGTAACACTTAAGAAAAAAGTATTTATTTAAACATAACATTGCACCCACTTAAAAGAGTATAACATTAGAATTTTGTTGACCGTCTCTAAACTTGCCATTCATATATACTTATGTTACTAACATATGAGAAGATACACTAAGCCCATGGATTTTATTCAAATATTCATGGAGTATTTGAGAACTGAAAATCTCATGTAATTCCAAATCAACTTAAAAACAGAGGTAAAAGGATCAAACTAAAGCAGCAGTCTTACTGTTTATGGGGCGTGCCGACTAACGAGGATAAAACATTTTTTTGTTACTTTGTGCACCAAAATTATTTTCTATTCCACCAAAATGGCCTGACCAGTCATTGCTCATATAGTATAAACATCCAGCATGTCATCATGTAAAAACTACCAACCAACTCTCAACCTGAAATTTTTATAGAAAAGTTAAATTTCAGTCAATCTATTGTAATTGCAAATGGCCTAACAATTAGTCACCAAATAATTTTTTTGCTAAAAATATATTACTCGCCATGAAATTATGTCAATGTCGAAAAAAATTCTATAAATGTATTTCGAGATAATTTTGACATAGTGGAGGCAATAGTCATATTTCTAAGAAAAATAAAGATGATGCCCTCGCATTTGCGAGGGCCACTATGCTAGTTTCAGAAAAATTGTATAGGAAATATTCTCGGAATTGGACGAAATGAAAGCCAAAGTTCCTATTTTTCCCGACCCGAAGACGGAGTCCAAAGCAGAGACAGAGGAGGGCACCGAGGTGGCCACACCACCCCTAGGCGTGGGCCCACCTCTAGCCATGCCTAGGCATGGTGTGGGGCCCTCGAGCGCCCAGCGACCTCGCCCTTCCGCCTATAAATTGCCTCCCGACGCGAAAACCCTAAATCAACCAACCTCGATACACGAAAAGTTCCGTAGCTCCACCGCCATCGAAGACAAGTTTCATGGGACAGAAATCTCTGTGTCGGCACACTGTCGGGAAAGGGAATTGCCCCCGGAGCCATCTCCATCGACTCCACCGCCATCTTCATCGTTGCTGCTGCCTCCCATGATGAGGAGGGAGTAGTTCTCCCCCGAGGCTGAGGGCTTTACCGATAGCTATGTGGTCTATCTCTCTTTCCCATGATGTGATCTTTATGTGATCGTGAGCTTTGTAATCTAGTTGAATAAGTAGATGTTATTCTTCAACTATTATGCTACTCGATCAAGTGGTTTTATTATGTGATCTCCGGGGACACCTTGTCCCACGGTGTGAAGGTGACAGTGTGCATACCGTGTGTGTCTCAATACTTATGAATTGTGTTATCTTGTTAGTACTATCTTTGTATGCTCAAAGTGATAGCGTGAGGTGTCCATAGATTGGGAACACGAACTTTAAGGAGTGCTTATGCAGCCCTACGCTGTGAATTTGTATTTGTTATTCAACCGGAGAGTGGTTAAAAGTAGCATGTGTGAAGAGATAATTTTTATGTATTCAATTATGATGTCATTGTTGAGAGTGTCCACTGGTGAAAGTATGATCCCTATGACTTGTTTCCAAGCATTGAAACACCGTTTACAACCAGTTCTGGTACATGTTTGCATGCTGCCATTTTTATTTCAGATTGCAATTACCACTCATAATCATCCATATTACTTGTATTTCACTGTCTCTTCGCCGAACTAGTGCACCTATACACCTGACAAGTGTATTGGGTGTGTTGCGGACACAAGATACTTCTTGTATCGTAATTGAAGGGTTGCTTGAGAGGGATATCTTTGACCTCTACCTCCCTGGGTTTGATAAACCTTGGGTGATCCACTTAAGAGAAACTTGCTATTGTTCTACAAACCTCTACACTTGAAGGCCCAACATTGTCTACAAGAATAGAAGCGTGCGTAGACATCAGGGTCCCCGACTAAAACCCCACTAATGCAACCCATAGTGTTGGAAGACGGTTTCTGTCATTACGACCCCTCCATCAAAGTGCAACCCTATGAGCACATATAGGTGAAGTAATATGTTGTGGGCGTTCGCATAAAACCATCATAGAACAACATAAAAGATAGAAACTTGACCAAATACTCATTATACATCATATAGAATCATAGCTGATACGTCTCAAACGTATCTATAATTTCTTATGTTCCATGCTAGTTTTATGACAATACTCACATGTTTTATATACACTTTATATCATTTTGATGCATTTTACGGCACTAACCTATTAACAAGATGCCGAAGCGCCAGTTCCTATTTTCTGTTGTTTTTGGTTTCAGAAATCCTACACAGGAAATATTCTCGGAATTGGACGAAACAAAATCCCACGGTCTTATTTTCCACGGAGCCTTCCAGAACACCAAAGAGGAGACGGAGAGGGGCGACGAGGCGGCCACACCATAGGGGGGCGCGGCCCCACCCCTGGCCGCGCCGTCTTGTGGGGTGGGCCCCTCGAGCGTCCCCCGACTCTGCCCTTCGCCTATATAATCCTTCCGTCGCGAAAACCCTAGTACCGAGAGCCACGATACGAGAAAACATACTGAGACGCCGCCGCCGTCAACCCTACCTCGGGGGGTTCTGAAGATCGCCTCCGGCACCCTGCCGGAGAGGGGAATCATCACCGGAGGGCTCTACATCACCATGCTCACCTCCGGACTGATGCGTGAGTAGTTCATCCTTGCACTATGGGTCCATATCAGTAGCTAGATGGTTGTCTTCTCCTCTTGTGCTATCATGTTTAGATATTGTGAGCTGCCTATCATGATCAAGATCATCTTATTGTAATGCTACATGTTGTGTTTGTTGGGATCCGATGAATATGGAATACTATGTCAAGTTGATTATCGATCTATCATATATGTGTTGTTTATGATCTTGCATGCTCTCCGTTGGTAGTAGAGGCTCTGGCCAGTTGATACTTGTGACTCCAAGAGGGAGTATTTATGCTCGATAGTGGGTTCATGCCTCCATTGAATCTGGGACAGTGACAGAAAGTTCTAAGGTTGTGGATGTGCTTGTTGCCACTAGGGATAAAACATCAATGCTTTGTCTAAAGATATTTGTATTATTTACATTACGCACGAGTACTTAATGCAATTATCTCGTTGTTTGCAACTTAATACTTGGAAGGGGTGCGGATGCTAACCCGAAGGTGGACTTTTTAGGCATAGATGCATGCTTGGATAGCGGTATATGTTCTTTGTCGTAATGCCCTAAGTAAATCTCATAGTAGTCATCATGATATGTATGTGCATTGTTATGCCCTCTCTATTTGTCAATTGCCCAACTATAATTTGTTCAACCAACATGCTATTTATCTCATTGGAGAGACACCACTAGTGAACTGTGGACCCCGGTCCATTCTTTTACATCTGAAATACAATCTACTGCAATCATTGTTCTCTGCTGTTCTTTGCAAACAAACATCATTCTCCACACCATACGTTTAATCCTTTGTTTACAGGAAGCCGGTGAGATTGACAACCTTCTTTGTTAAGTTGGGGCAAAGTATTTTGATTGTGTTGTGCAGGTTCCACGTTGGCACCGGAATCCCTGGTGTTGCGCCGCACTACACTCCTTCACCAACAACCTTCACGTGGCCTTCATCTCCTACTGGTTCGATAACCTTGGTTTCTTGCGAGGGAAAACTTCTTGTTGTGCGCATCACACCTTCCTCTTGGGGTTCCCAACGGACGTGTGCATCACGCGCCATCAAGGCTGTTTTCACGGCACCGTTGCCGGGGAGATCAAGACACGCTGCAAGGGGAGTCTCTCACACCCAATCTCTTTACTTTGTTTATTGTCTTGCTTTATTTTATTTTCTGTTTTGTTTGCTTTCTTTATATCAAAAACACAAAAAAATTAGTTACTCGTTTTACTTTACTTAATTCGGTTTGCTTTACTTATTTTTATTATTGTTAAAATGAATACTCCTGAGAACACTAAGTTGTGTGACTTAACTAGCACAAATAATAATGATTTCATATGCACACCTATTGCTCCACCTGCTACTACAGCAGAATTTTATGAAATTAAACCTGCTTTACTAAATCTTGTTATGAGAGAGCAATTTTCTGGTGTTAGTACTGATGATGCCGCTGCCCATCTTAATAATTTTGTTGAACTTTGTGAAATGCAAAAGTATAAGGATGTAGATGGGGATATTATAAAGCTGAAATTGTTTCCTTTCTCCTTAAGAGGAAGAGCTAAAGATTGGTTGCTATCTTTGCCTAAGAATAGTATTGATTCATGGACTAAATGTAAACATGCTTTCATTGGAAGATATTATCCTCCTGCTAAAATTATATCTTTGAGAAGTAGCACTATGAATTTTAAGCAATTGGATAATGAACATGTTGCCCAAGCATGGGAAAGAATGAAATCTTTGGTAAATAATTGCCCTACCCATGGACTAACTACTTGGATGATCATCCAAACCTTTTATGCAGGATTAAATTTTTCTTCAAGGAACCTATTGGATTCAGCTGCTAGAGATACTTTTATGTCCATCACTTTGGGTGCTGCAACAAAGCTTCTTGATGATATGATGATCAACTACTCTGAATGGCACACTGAAAGGACTCCCCAAGGTAAGAAGGTAAATTCCGTTGAAGAAACCTCCTCCTTGAGTGATAAGATTGATGTTATTATGTCTATGCTTGTTAATGGTAGATCTAATGTTGATCCTAATAATGTTCCTTTAGCTTCATGGTTGCTCAAGAAGAGCATGTTGATGTGAACTTCATTAAAAATAGTAATTTCAACAACAATGCTTATAGGAATAATTTTGGTAACAACAACTATAGGCCATATCCTTCTAATAATGGTAATGGTTATGGTAATTCTTACAACAATAGTAGGAGTGTACCCTCTGGTTGCTTAAAGAATTTATTAGTACACAAACTGCTTTTAACAAATCTGTTGAGGAAAAGCTTGGTAAAATTGATGTTCTTGCTTCTAAGGTTGATAGTCTTTGTCTGTCGATGTTGATTATTTAAAACTGAAAGTTATGCCTAATTAAACTAAAGATATTAAGTCATTTGCTACAGCAAACGCTATCCAAGTTCGAATTAATGACAATATTAGAATAATGGCTGAATTGCATGCTAGGTGGGAAAGAGAAGAAAAACTTGCTAAAGAGAATAATGTAGCTAAAGTTTGGACTATAACCACTACTAGTAATGTTGATGCTTCACATGTTGCTAAACCTCCTACTATCAACGGTAAAATAATTGGTGTTGGCAATGTTTCTACTTCTAATACAAAGCATGCAAAATTGCCTGAAACTACTGAAACTGTTTGTGATAAAAGTGCTGAAATTTTTCAGAATATTGGGGACAATGATCCCATTGCTTTAGATCATAATAGTTTTGATTTTGATAATTGTCATATCTCTGAAGTTATTAAGTTCTTGCAAAAACTTGCTAGAAGTCCTAATGCTAGTGCTACAATTTTGGCCTTTACAAAACATATTACAAATGCTCTCATTAAAGCTAGAGAAGAGGAATTAAAACTTGAAGCTTCTATTCCTAGGAAGTTAGAAGATGGTTGGGAGCCCATCATTAAAATGAAGGTCAATGATTTCTATTGTAATGCTTTATGTGATCTTGGTGCAAGTATTTCTGTTATGCCTAAGAAACTCTATGATATGCTTGACTTGCCACCATTGAAATATTGTTATTTGGATGTTAATCTTGCTGATAATTCTATAAAGAAACCTTTGGGGAGGATTGACAATGTTCACATTACGGTTAACAATAACCTTGTCCCCGTTGATTTTGTTGTCTTGGATATTGAATGCAATGCATCTTGTCCTATTATTTTGGGAAGACCCTTTCTTCGAACTATTGGTGCTATTATTGATATGAGAGAAGGAAATATTAAATATCAATTCCCTCTTAAGAAAGGTATGGAACACTTCCCTAGAAAGAGAATGAAGTTGCCTTCTTATTATATTATTAGAACAAATTATGATGTTGATGCTTCATCTCTTGATGTTACTTGATTTACACTTTCTGTGCCTAGCTGAAAGGCGTTAAAGAAAAGCGCTTATGGGAGACAACTTATTATTTTATTTCTGCAATTTTTGTTTTATATTTGAGTCAAGGTTCTTGTTACTACTGTAGCAATACCTTTGTATCTTTACTTTATTGCATTGTTGTGCCAAGTAAAGTCTTTGATAGAAGGTTGATACTAGATTTGGATTTCTGCGCAGAAACAAATTTTTAGCTGTCACGAATTTGAGTTGATCTCTCTGTAGGAGAGTCTAAAAAATCTGCAAAGATTCATGAGTAATCTTCAGATATGTACGCAACTTTCATTCAATTTGAGCTTATTCATCTGAGCATGTTAAGTGCCTCGAAAAAATTAGTCTTTACGGACTGTTCTGTTTTGACAGATTCTGCCTTTTATTACACATTGCCTCCTTTACTATGTTTGAGTGGATTTCTTTGCTCCATTAAATTTTAGTAGCCTTGGGTAATGTCCAGAAGTGTTGGGAATGATTGTGTCCTCTCTGAACATGTGAATTTTTGATTATGCACTAACCCTCTAATGAGATTGTTTTGAGTTTGGTGTGGAGGAAGTTTTCAAGGATCAAGAGAGGAGGATGATATAATATGATCAAGAAGAGTGAAAAGTATAAGCTTGGGGATGCCCCCGTGGTTCATCCCTGCATATTTCAAGAAGACTCAAGCATCTAAGCTTGGGGATGCCCAAGGCATCCCCTTCTTCATCAACCACTTATCAGGTCACCTCTAGCGAAACTATATTTTTATTCCGTCACATCTTATGTGCTTTACTTGGAGCGTCTGTGTTTTTATTTTTATTTTTGTTTATGTTTGAATAAATTCGAATCCTAGCATTCCTTGTGTGGGAGAAAGACACACTCCGCTTTTTCATATTGAACACTGGTGTTCTTAGTTTTACTTTAATGTTCATGGCGAAAGCTTAAAGCCGCTTCATTGCTATTTGGTTGGAAACAGAAAATGCTTCATGTGGTAATTGGTATATTGTCTTGAATAATATGATACTTGGCAATTGTTTTGAGCTCTCAAGTAGATCATGTTTAAGCTCTTGCATCATGTAGTTTAAACCTATTAGTGGAGAACTACCGTAGAGCTTGTTGAAATTTGGTTTGCATGATTGGTCTCTCTAAAGTCTAGATATTTTCACGGTAAAAGTGTTTGAACAACAAGGAAGACAGTGTAGAGTCTTATAATGCTTGCAATATGTTCTTATGTAAGTTTTGCTGTGCCGGTTCATACTTGTGTTTGCTTCAAACAACCTTGCTAGCCAAAGCCTTGTACTGAGAGGGAATGCTTCTCGTGCATCCAAAATCTTGAGCCAAAACCTATGTCATTTGTGTCCACCATAACTACCTACTATGTGGTATTTTTCTGCCATTCCAAGTAAATTGCTTGTGAGCTACCTTTAAAAAAATTCATTCCTTGTCTTTGCAATACATAGCTCATGGGGAAGTAGCCTAAAAACTATTGTGGTAAAGAATATGTCGCTTATGTATCTTATTTCTTATAAGTTGCTTGTTGAGCGGTAACCATGTTTCTGGGGACGCCATCAACCTGTTACACCTTTGTTGAATATCATGTGAGTTGCTATGCATGTTCATCTTGTCTGAAGTAAGGGAGATTTGCCATGAGTTGAATGGTTTGAGTATGCACATTGTTAGAGAAGAACATTGGGCCGCCAACCAAAGCCATGTATCATGGTGGAAGTTTCAGCTTGGACATTAATCCTCAAATCTCTTATGAGAATATTATCTGTTGTTGAATGCTTAAAGCATAAAAGAGCAGTCCATTATCTGTTTTCTATGTTGTCCCGGTATGGATGTCCTCAAGTTGAGATCTATCAAAATCGAGAAATCAAATGCGATTTATCTCCTTGGACCGTTGTACAGGTGGCATAGAGGTACCCCTTTGTAACACTTGGTTGAAACATATGTAATGCAATGATAATCCATGGAAATCCAAGCTAATTAGGACAAGGTGTGAGCACTATTGGTATTCGATGCATGAGGCTTGCAACTTATAGGAGGTTTTATGCATAACACATATGAATTATTACTACCGTTGACAAAATTGTTTCCATGTTTTCAAAATAAAAAGCTCTAGCTTCCCTCTGCGAAGGGCCTTTCTTTTACTTTATGTTGAGTCAGTTTACCTACTTCTTTCTATCTTAGAAGCAAACACTTGTGTCAACTGTGTGCATTGATTCTTACATACTTGCTTATTTGCACTCATCATATTACTTTGTGTTGACAATTATCCATGAGATATACATGTTGAAAGTTGAAAGCAACTACTGAAACTTATATCTTCCTTTGTGTTGTTTCAAAACCTTCTATTAAGAATCTATTGCTTTATGAGTTAACTCTTATGCAAGACTTGTTGATGCTTGTCTTGACAGTACTATTGATACGTCTCAAACGTATCTATAATTTCTTATGTTCCATGCTACTTTTATGATGATACACACATGTTTTATACACATTATATGTCATTATTATGCGTTTTCCGGAACTAACCTATTGACGAGATGCCGAAGGGCCAGTTGTTGTTTTCTGCTGTTTTTGGTTTCAGAAATCCTAGTAAGGAAATATTCTCGGAATCGGACGAAATCAACGCCCAGCATCTTAGAATTCCACGAAGCTTCTAGAACACCCGGGAAGGACCATTGGTGGGCCACAGGGCCACCAGATGACAGGGCGGAGCGGCCCAGGGGGGCGCCCCCCTACTGTGTGGCTGCCCCGTCAGCCCTCCGACTCCGCCTCTTCGCCTATTTAAGCCTCCTCGACCTAAAACCTCGATACGAAAAAAGCCACGGTACGAGAAACCTTCCAGAGCCGCCGCCATCACAAAGCCAAGATCTGGGGGACAGGAGTCTCTGTTCCGGCACGCCGCCGGGACGGGGAAGTGCCCCCGGAAGGCATCTCCATCGACACCACCGCCATCTTCATCACCGCTGCTGTCTCCCATGAGGAGGGAGTAGTTCTCCATCGAGGCTAAGGGCTGTACCGGTAGCTATGTGGTTAATCTCTCTCCTATGTACTTCAATACAATGATCTCATGAGCTGCCTTACATGATTGAGATTCATATGAGCTTTGTATCACTATTCATCTATGTGTTACTATGGTGATGTTATTAAAGTACTCTATTCCTCCTCCACGGTGTAATGGTGACAGTGTGTGCATCGTGTAGTACTTGGCGTAGGTTATGATTGTAATCTCTTGTAAATTATGAAGTTAATTATTGCTATGATAGTATTGATGTGATCTATTCCTCCTTCATAGTGTGATGGTGACACTGTGCATGTTATGTTAGTACTCGGTGTAATTGCAATGATCTATCATGCACTCTAAGGTTATTTAAATATGAACATTGAATGTTGTGGAGCTTGTTAACTCCGGCATTGAGGTGCTCTTGTAGCCCTACACAATTAGTGGTGTTCATCATCCAACAAGAGAGTGTAGAGTGGTTTTATTATGTGATCATAGTTGAGAGTGTCCACTAGTGAAAGTAGGATCCCTAGGCCTTGCTTCTAAGCATCGAAACTCCGTTTATTTACTGTTCTATTGCATGTTTGCTTGCTGCCATATTTTATTCAGATTGTTATTACCACTCATATCCATCCATATTACTTGTATTTCACTATCTCTTCGCCGAACTAGTGCACCTATACATCTGACAAGTGTATTAGGTGTGTTGGGGACACAAGAGACTTCTTGTATCGTGATTGCAGTGGTTGCTTGAGAGGGATATCTTTGACCTCTTCCTCCCTGAGTTCGATAAACTTTGGGTGATCCACTTAAGGGAAACTTGCTGCTGTTCTACAAACCTCTGCTCTTGGAGGCCCAACACTGTCTACAAGAATAGAAGCACCCGTAGACATCAACTATTCATGAAAAGTCTTTGCTATATGATTCAGTTGTTTAGTCATTATCTTTACCATTGCTTTGAATCACTTCATTCATCTCATATGCTTTACAATCGTATTGATCAAGATTATGATAGTAGCATGTCACTTCAGAAATTATCCTTGTTATCGTTTACCTACTAGAGGGCGAGTAGGAACTAAGCTTGGGGATGCTTGATACGTCTCAAACGTATCTATAATTTTTTATGTTCCATGCTAGTTTTATGACAATACTCACATGTTTTATATACACTTTATATCATTTTGATGCATTTTCCGGCACTAAACTATTAACAATATGCCGAAGCTCCAGTTCCTGTTTTCTGCTGTTTTTGGTTTCAGAAATCCTACATAGGAAATATTCTCGGAATTGGACGAAACAAAAGCCCACGGTCTTATTTTCCACGGAGCCTTCCAGAACACCGAAGAGGAGACGGAGAGGGGCGACGAGGCGGCCACACCATAGGGGGGCGCGGCCCCACCCCTGGCCGCGCCACCTTATGGGGTGGGCCCCTCGAGCATCCCCCAACTCTGCCCCTTCGCCTAAATAATCCTTCCGTCGCGAAAACCCTAGTACCGAGAGCCACGATACGAGAAAACATACTGAGAAGCCGCCGCCGTCAACCCTACCTCGGGGGGTTCTGAAGATCGCCTCCGACACCCTGCCGAAGAGGGGAATCATCACCGGAGGGCTCTACATCACCATGCCCGCCTCCGGACTGATGCGTGAGTAGTTCATCCTTGGACTATGGGTCCATATCATTTGCTAGATGGTTGTCTTCTCCTATTGTGCTATCATGTTTAGATCTTGTGAGCTGCCTATCATGATCAAGATCATCTTATTGTAATGCTACATGTTGTGTTTTTTGGGATCCGATGAATATGGAATACTATGTCAAGTTTATTATCGATCTATCATATATGTGTTGTTTATGATCTTGCATGCTCTCCGTTGCTAGTAGAGGCTCTGGCCAAGTTGATACTTGTGACTCCAAGAGGGAGTATTTATGCTCGATAGTGGGTTCATGCCTCCATTGAATGCGGGACGGTGATAGAAAGTTCTAAGGTTGTGGATGTGCTTGTTGCCACTAGGGATAAAACATCAATGCTTTGTCTAAGGATATTTGTATTGTTTACATTACGCACGGTACTTAATGCAATTGTCCGTTGTTTGCAACTTAATACTTGGAAGGGGTGCGGATGCTAACCCGAAGGTGGACTTTTTAGGCATAGATGCATGCTGGATAGCGGTCTATGTTCTTTGTCGTAATACCCTAAGTAAATCTCATAGTAGTCATCATGATATGCATGTGCATTGTTATGCCCTCTCTATTTGTCAATTGCCCAACTGTAATTTGTTCACCCAACATGCTATTTATCTTATTGGAGAGACACCACTAGTGAACTGTGGACCCCGGTCCATTCTTTTACATCTGAAATACAATCTACTGCAATCATTGTTCTCTACTGTTCTTTGCAAACAAACATCATTCTCCACACCATACGTTTAATCCTTTGTTTACATCAAGCCGGTGAGATTGACAACCTCACTGTTAAGTTGGGGCAAAGTATTTTGATTGTGTTGTGCAGGTTCCACGTTGGCGCCGGAATCCCTGGTGTTGCGCCGCACTACACTCCTTCACCAACAACCTTCACGTGGCCTTCATCTCCTACTGGTTCGATAACCTTGGTTTCTTACCGAGGGAAAACTTGCTGCTGTGCGCATCACACCTTCCTCTTGGGGTTCCCAACGGACGTGTGCCTCACGCGCCATCAATAGCCAGATCATCATATGCCCTCAAGAACATGGGAACTACTCACAAGTGACAAACATTATATGGACCAAAGGCATAATGGTTCCAACACAATCTGAATATATAATTGCCCCACTAAATAATGACAAAGTACCAACCACAAACATGCAACAACACTGAAAACAATATCCAGGGTTCAATTCAACACAAACTATGAGGTGGATGACGTTGATCGCGTAGATGGTGATGGTGATGATGATGGTGCTGGTGGAGATGTCGATGCAGATGCCTCCTCCCAAGCCAAGGAGGAGTGGGGATGTCGATGGCGTCAGTTTCCCCTTCATCAGAGGCACCGGTGCAGCATGATCTGCCCTCTCCCGGAATAGGAGAGGACTTTCGCCTCCCTCGCCACCTCAATAAATCTCGGGAAAATATGGCTTAGGTTTTTGGGCGAAACGGAGTGTTTGGGATAAAAGGGGGGCCGGAATGATGTCTGAGGTGCGAACGAGGGTGGATGGCACGACCAGGAAGTTGGGTCGCGCCACCTGTGCTCATTTGCACCTCGTGGCCCCTCTCGCGTGCTTCTTTCGCTCACGGCATTCCTTCGGGTGAAACTGATCGGGTAATTTTCCCTCGATTTTTTGTGATTCAGAAAGTCCTGAAACAAATAAAATATGAAAAGGGAGGTTTTCTACCTCTCAGGAATTAAATACCAAGAAGGGGACTTTGTAGGAAATTCCCGCAAATCATCTAAAAATGCATAAATAATAATGTGTGAAGTCCAATAACAATGAAAACTAACTCTATATGTAGCAATAATGATGATGCAAAATGCACACATCACAAACATACTCCAAAATATACTCACACATACGTGCAAATTATAATATACTAGTGAATCATATCTACCCGTCTATGTCCACCAAAACAAAAAAACCTTCAACACGAAAGTCATGCGGAATAGTGAGGTGAACCTACTACTCAAAGGAAATTTCAAATGGTTGAGCGTGTGCGACAAATTTGGCAAAATTCTCTCAAAACTTTATACACAAAATTGACGATTTACGACAGACGTAACTTATTTTGATTCAGAGTATGGTTGTGTTGATTTGAAGAGATGGTGTGTGGAGTAGTTTAAGGCAGATTGAGCGTAACCGATTCCACGTGCAGAGGTTGCATCCATCGAGCGGAAAGATGAAGACAACGGGACATGCCCGATAAAAGCGGTCATTTTGGGAAATCCTCCGGGACCTGGCCCGATGTACTTTAAAACCCGGTTCGTGCAACAAGGTGGAGAAACCCAGCTAACCAAACGGCTCGCTTCCCAGCCTATGCAAAAAAGAGGTCCGCATGCCCCAAATGTTGTTGTTGTTGTATATGTGTACTAAAAAAGATGTTTCGGTTGCCACCTTTGCCTCTTGATTTTCAAAAATATTAGCGACTGGTGTTCTTGATATATAAAGTGGTTTGTGAGACAAAGAATTTGATGATGTATATATACACATTGTTTAGGATTGTATCCATGAAATTAGGGAACCGTGAAAAATCTGGATGTAAGAGCAACTCCAACAGTCGCGCCAAAATCTGGCACGCTATATTGCGTTGGCAGCGAGTTGCAACCTGATACAGTGTGCAATATCGACACGACCTGCATCGGAGGCAGCCATTTGCAGCACGCGCTGGCGGGAGAAAGCATAACTTTACCAGACGTTGCAAATTATAATGCGCGCAAACAACGCAAACAACATACACACACAATTATAGAATCAAGAAGATCAAACAAACAAAAATAAATCTACGATAAATTATCTAGTTATTATTACAACCCAAGCAAATAGGACAAACTTGTTCATCAATAATACAACCAAACAACTTGTTCATCAACAATACAACAAATAATGTTTCTTTTTTGAGGGGGGGGGGGAACTGCATTTATTTATTTATAAAGCCTGGCAATATCTGTAACCAAAAATTGTTCAATACAACTAGGTGGTACAATGAACTATGTTTTGTTTACTCCCTCCATGCAGCATTCCATTGCTAGCTTGTTTCTTTCCTTGTTCCAGCTCCTTCCAGCTCCGGTCTACTCAGATGCTACGTGGGCTAGTGATCCATCGGATCGCCGGTCTCTTTCTGCCTACTATGTTTTTCTTGGTGGTTCTCTCATTGCTTGGAAGATAAAGAAACAGACCAGTCCCCCGTTCGAATGTTGAGGCTGAGTTACGAGCGATGGCTCTTTTGACGGCAGATGTGACTTGTTTACGTTGGTTACTGGCGGACATTGGGATTTCTGCTACCGCCCCAACTCCTCTCTTGTTTGATGGTACTGGTGCTATCAACATTGCGCGTGACCCGGTGAAGCATGAGCTCACCAAGCACATAGGTGTTGATGCCTCCTTTGTGTGTGCTGCTGTGCAGGATCAGGTTCTCGCTCTTCAGTATGTATTGTGCCTTTAGAGTTACAGCTAGCAGACTTCTTTGCGAAGGCCCAGACTAGAGCGCAATATAGCTTCTTCCTCTCCAAACTCAATATTGTTGATCCACCATGAATTTAAGGGGGGTGTTAGAGATGTATAGTCTCCTTTTCTGTATATTCCCACTCTATAATGGGTTTCCTGCACCTTGACACACATGTACATGGATTGACCTTTGACCCCCCCTGAATGATAGTTGCTCATTCCCAACACTACGTACCACTCGCTCAGCAACCACTTTGACCAAGAGAGCAAGGTGATCTGATTCCTCCGTATGAATGTGTTCCACTGTTGTTGTTGCAGGGAACAATCTGGCAAACCCTACAAGTAGCACGATCCAATCGAGCCTGAATATTGTCTTCTCATTCGCGCCTATTGCTCCTGGATAGCCTGAAAACCCCAGGTCTGCTAACCCACAGTCAGCTAAACAACCTCTGAAATTATCCATCTGCACACACTTCGACCATTACCACCACATTGCTCAGTGGATCTCAAAATTTTGTTAAAATGTCCAGCACAGATCCACGTGAGGTTGTCCTAACCATGGAGTAACGAAGCACCTCCCAGGTTTTTATTCTCAGATCGGTCTGCGGCTCACAATAGATTCCAGTGAATCTCCATTCGGTGTCACCCTGCTTGATTTTTTTGTATCAATATAATACTGGGGCGAATAGCTCCTATGCGACGTCGTTGGAGAAACGCGTCCAGAATGCGACGTTGTTGGTGGAAATAGCTCTCGTGCGACAGCTAAGATGGCCCAAATAGCCTATGTGAGACAGTCGGCCCAGACACAGGTTAGTGGTAGTATTATGTGATCGTCGCGGGTCCCACAACTTATACACATCAGCCGAGGGGCCTCAAGCACTGGTCCCACAACTTATACACATCAGCCGAGGGGGCCTCAAGCGCGGGACCCACCAGTTGTCCACGTCACGGCGTGGGACCCACAACTAACAACAGAAAACAGAGCCGCCACTCCCCGGAGCCATCCAACGCCACCATTTCGACCGTTGCCCGCATCTTCCACCCCTCTCCCCTCTTCTTCTCGGGCTCCGGCGACAAATCGCGGCGGCAGATGTCGAGCGCTTCATCCTCCCAATCCCGCTGGCCGCAATATGGTCCAGTGCCGATGACGAGTTGCCCGGATTGCCCCCGTACCGCCCCCCTGAAGCGGCGTGTCACCATGTACGACACGCACGGCAATCTTGGGCGCGATTATGTCAAGTGCGACAGCAAGCCAGAGCTGGGGAAGGTCAGATCTTGGTTATACCTCTCCCAATTTCATTTTGGTGTGTCCAATTTCTGCTTTTTGTGCCGATTTGGGGATTAGGGTTCATATTTCCGATTTGGGAATTATGGTTCATCGTTCTGATTTGGGAATTGGTTTCAGGATCTACACAGTTGCAAGCATTTTGAGTGGTTGGACGAGTACATCGATAGGATTCAAGGTCAAGGCGCATCCCTGGGGCTGATGTTGGACAAATCTGTAGCTCCCACCACCGGCGGGCTTGCTTCAACTGTTGGGAATGGGGAAGAATTCAAGGTAGCTGAGTTGAATGAGCTGAAGCAGATGCACAAGCAGATAAAGAAACTCGTGGTTCTGAAGAAGCAGGATAATATGATGGCTGCATTCTTTTATATTTGTGTAATTGCTCTTGGGATTGCTTATGTGCTGATCATTAGTCGATAGACGATGCAGTTAGATATGAATGACAGGGCACATGGTCTTGTTTGATTTCCATCTAGATGACCGTGAAGAATGAGTTGCAATTTAGTTTTTGTGCAATGTTAATTACCGTTCAATGTGCACTGTTTTTGTGATAGAAGAACAAAGTGCATTGTTATGTAGCCTTCAATATAAGGCAATGAGCAAATTGTATTATAAAGTTTTGTAAATAAAATGAGTAACATTCAAATTTGAGCACAGAAAATGAGAAGCAAAAGAAAAAAATAAAAAAGAAATAGATGAAAAGAAGTGGAGGAAAAGAGAAGCGGCCCGGGCCCGGCTCGGCCTCGTTAAGCTAAATGTAAAGCGGGCTGCGTCCGTAAACGAAAAAAAAGGGTAAGGATTGAGACCTAACCCTCCGGCCCGGCCCGTTAAGTTAAATGTAAAGCACGGCCTGGGTTTTTCATTTCATATCACTCTTTTCTCGATTGTAGATGTTTAAGGGTTAGGATTGAGCAATGTGATGCACAAATGTTTTACCAAATGCATAAATGTTTGACCACATGAAAATTAAATAAAAATACTCATAAAACATGGAAATTAAATAGAATAGATAAAGTGGGGCATATATGCCCAAGCAAGCACACGGTACAAACTCACACGATACAAACTCACACGATAAAAAACACACACAACGACAATAGATAATAAAAACTAGAAAACATTAAAAGAAGACGCGACGCCGTCATCCTTGGCTCCTCCTTGGCTTGGCTCCTCCGGTGGTCACTCCTCCTCCTCCTCGATGGTGATGGTGGGCGGGTAGTGGAAGTTGTAGGGGAGGGAGTGCATGTTCCCGAGAGAGGGGAAGATTGCACGGAAATTGGTGAAGATATTGTAGGTTGTGAATGCGATGAACTCGCATCCACACCAAAACACCTTCCCAAGAAGGAAGAAGGCGTCGTGGGGGTTGACGAAGCGGACGGTGAGGCCGATCTGGAGTTGACCGTTGTCCCCGTCGAAGTACCCGTCGAGGTGGAACATTGGCGGCGCGCCGCGAGGAAGGTTGAGGTGGCGGTAGCCTTGCGAGAGGAATACCTCCGCAAGTTCCCTACCAGTCCTCCACCTAGAAATGGTCCACACACGGAGTTGGTTCTCCACAATCACTCCCGCCGGGAACTCGCGCTCTGGGACGGTCGCCGGGAGATGGTAGGTTGGGTGGGTGAACGCCATGGGCTTGGTCATGGTGGCTAGGGCACGGATAGGACGGTTGCGGCTTGAGAGAAGGAGAGTAGTGGTGAGTGGTGAAGAGGAAGGGGATGGGTGCCCTTAAATAGCCAGAGGAAGGGGAGTGGACGGGGGCATCGTGTGAAAGAGAAGGAGAAGGGGAGGGGGCGTGTGAGAAAATTAAATGGATGAGCATGACCCGTGGTCGTTTGCATGCCCGTGTTTGCTGAAACGATGGCACGTCTGCCTGCACTGCCCGCCAATGTGAGCTGCTCGCCCGCTGAAAAGAGAGCACGCCGCCCCCCGCACCCGACACCGACACGGGCCTGAGACGTAATAAATAGCTACGGTACTACGCGGGCAGGGCTGAAAAAAGATGCCCTTCTGATTTGCTTGTGTATGTTTTTACATGACCGTTTGCACTTAAAGTAGAGTATTAAGAAAATGAATCGACTAAAATAAAATGAGTTTGTAAAATAGACACGAAAATGAGTTGATTTAAAGAAACTATGTTATGCTTGTATTTGGCAAACACACACGAAAAATGAGTTGAATAAACCAAAATGAGTTTTGGTATGTTTGTATTTGGCAAAGACACACCAAAATGAGTTGAATAAATCAAAATGAGTTATCATATGTTTGGATATTGCAATGACACACAAGAATGATCTAATTTCAAGAAACTAAGTATGTTATGTTTGTACTTGGCAAAGACACACGAAAATGAGTTAAATAAATCATAACGAGTTTTGTTATGTTTGGATTTGGCAATGACACACAAGCATGATTTGATTTTCAAGAAACTAAATATGTTATTCTTGTATTTGGCAAAGACACATAAAAAAGAGTTGGATAAAACAAAATGAGTTATCATATGTTTGGATATTGCAATGACACACAAGCATGATCTAATTTCAAGAAACTAAGTATGTTATGTTTGTACTTGGCAAAGACACACGAAAATGAGTTAAATAAATCAAAACGAGTTTTGTTATGTTTGGATTTTGCAATGACACACAAGCATGATTTGATTTTGAAGAAACTAAGTATGTTATGCTTGTATTTCAGAAAGACACATGAAAAAGAGTTGGATAAAACAAAATCAGTTTTGTTATGACAGACGATAATTAGTTGAATAAAATAAAGTAAGTTTTGTTACCGTTGGTTTTACCGTTGCTCCCCTAGATTCCAATGACACACGGCACACACAGCCCGGCCTCGTATTTTAGGGCCCCGTATTTTATGTGTAGCTTTAAAAGGAGTGGCAAGGCTGAGACTAGGAGGCTGCACTCTACAAGACAATAGCTCGTGCTGCGACGCCGCATGGGGCATGCATGCCGACGTGGGCGTTCCGCTCGATGGCTCGGTCGGGCGCATGCTCTCCAGAGGCGACACGTTTCGGCCCGACGGACAAAAGGATCCGAGCTCAGCCCAAAGAGAGAAAAGATGGCAGCCAATCGGATTCGAGAACTAGTCCTCCCACGGATCACGCTCGCCAGCCCGCGGAATCCTTCTAGAAGCACAGCATCGGACGAATGCGGTTGGTCCTCGTGGTTAGCCGACGGTCCCGGATTGGCCGTTAGGGTTAGCTGGCCGACAGATTTGAAATGAGGATAAAAAATTCAAAAAAATTCAAAAAAATATGAATCCTGCTCACATTGTCTTATATCATCTAGCAACAACTCAAGTTGATAAACATGGTCTAGATACATTGTAACGAAAAAATCATGTGTACAATGTGATATCTTGAACTCTGTCGTACGAAGTCGAGGATTTGAGAGAAGGGTTTGAACTTTGAATCATGGAATGGAACCAAAACTTGGAAATAGGTTCATTTTGGTGTAAGTAAGAAGGATCCATGCTTCATTTCTCAATTTTGTGTTTTGACCATGTTTTAATGCTAGTCAAACCATAGCTTTGACCAGATTTGAAATGAGGATAAAAAATTCAAAAAAATATGAATCCTGCTCACATTGTCTTCTTATATCATCTAGCAACAACTCAAGTTGATAAACATGGTCCAGATACATTGTAACGAAAAAATCATCTGTACAATGTGATATCTTGAACTCTGTCGTACGAAGTCGAGGATTTGAGAGAAGGGTTTGAACTTTGAATCATGGAATGGAACCAAAACTTGGAAATAGGTTCATTTTGGTGTAAGTAAGAAGGATCCATGCTTCATTTCTCAATTTTGTGTTTTGACCATGTTTTAATGCTAGTCAAACCATAGCTTTGACCAGATTTGAAATGAGGATAAAAAATTCAAAAAAATTCAAAAAATTATGAATCCTGCTCACATTGTCTTCTTATATCATCTAGCAACAACTCAAGTTGATAAACATGGTCTAGATACATTGTAACGAAAAAATCATGTGTACAATGTGATATCTTGAACTCTGTCCTACGAAGTCGAGGATTTGAGAGAAGGGTTTGAACTTTGAATCATGGAATGGAACCAAAACTTGGAAATAGGTTCATTTTGGTGTAAGTAAGAAGGATCCATGCTTCATTTCTCAATTTTGTGTTTTGACCATGTTTTAATGCTAGTCAAACCATAGCTTTGACCAGCATTTGAAATGAGGATAAAAAATTCAAAAAAATTCAAAAAAATATGAATCCTGCTCACATTGTCTTCTTATATCATCTAGCAACAACTCAAGTTGATAAACATGGTCTAGATACATTGTAACGAAAAAATCATGTGTACAATGTGATATCTTGAACTCTGCCGTACGAAGTCGAGGATTTGAGAGAAGGGTTTGAACTTTGAATCATGGAATGGAACCAAAACTTGGAAATAGGTTCATTTTGGTGTAAGTAAGAAGGATCCATGCTTCATTTCTCAATTTTGTGTTTTGACCATGTTTTAATGCTAGTCAAACCATAGCTTTGACCAGATTTGAAATGAGGATAAAAAATTCTAAAAATTTCAAAAAAATATGAATCCTGCTCACATTGTCTTCTTATATCATCTAGCAACAACTCAAGTAACATAAGATGATTTAGACAAGGTTGAAAAAAAAGTTGCTTAGAAATGGGGTCGTTTACCCTCACCCGGAGGCCGTTTTTGAACACATCATTCATTAAACTCGATGAAAATGAGTTACTCCACAAAATTGTCCAATTGATTAACAAGTTATAACAAACTAGTGCATAAACTAGTGCATAACATTCAAATAGCATTGCAACATCAAAAATGATGTCAACTTTCAAATTTGGTTCAAATTTGAAATTGGTTCAAATTTGAAATCTATTCAAATTACAAATAATAAGTTTCCACACCATAGCACATAAGTTTAAAACCATTACATCAAACTATTTCTTCTGCTTCTTCCTACCACTTCTCATTGCAGTACTCATAGCATAGTTTGTTCATACTCCTGAACTTTTTGCCGCAACCACTAGGCCCCTCATCTTTTGCACATCCGGCACGAGCACAAGCACATCGGCAGCCATAAGCAAATCCGGCACGGGCATAACCTCCCGAGGCACAGTGCACATCGCGAGCCACAGGCACATCCGGCATAACCTCCCGAGCTTCGGAATTCAGCACAACCTCTAGAACAGGTTCGAATTCATCATAACCTCCGAACAGTGTTCATCCGGCAACTCAATAGTCAAATCTGGTTGAGGCAACAGTAGTAGCTCGAAACAGGTTCATCCGGCACCGGTGCATTGACCAAACTATTTCTTTTCTTTCTATAGCCATTGAGTCTTGGCTTTTTCATTGGCCAAAGACTCGTTCAACAACAAGAGGTGGGGCTTTTTCTCCACGCTTCCTCCTTAAAAAGCATATAAATTGGAACAAGGATATAAATTAGATACTCGAAATAAGCAAATGAAACAAGGTACATAAATTGGAGAATTAACATTAACATACTTTGGTTGTACAGGAGTGTAACGGCATTTTGGGGAACCAATTCTATGCCCAAGTTCCTCACACAACTTGCACCTGTTTTTGTTACCTTTTTGAGCCCTTTTAGGCTTTTCTGGTTTTTCCTTTTTCCCCTTCTTACTACAACCCCCCTTCTCAAACCAAGCTTTGTATCTGCTCTGTTTGGGCCTCCCAGCCTTTCTTTTACTCAGAGGGGGACACAGTGTAAATTCTATATCCACCTCAGGCCACTGAGATTGGTCAGTCAAGGCTGGAATTGGAGTTGCATATGCAGCCTTAAACTTTTGTACAGAGTAATACTCATGCAAATATGGGTGCATATTTAACCTGGGTTTAGATGCCAAAAAAATTATGGCATGCTCACATGGTTTTCCAGTGTGTTGCCACTCTAGGCAAGTGCACTCCTGCAACTCAATGTTTACCACATGCCTCTTGACACTCCTTGCATCTTTAACTTCAGCATCAAATAAGGAGGATTTCTCAACAGATAGATGTGAAAGGTTTCTACTCTTGTTGACCACCTGTTGTACCACTGCTGAAAGCTTGTCCCCTTCCAACATATCACCAAGTCTTCCTCTCAAGTCCCACAAACGCATGATCATGATCCTTATTTGGTCCACCATGTCATGCACAGGCAAATCTTTTAAATCTTTCACTTTATTGTTGAAACTTTCTGCCAAGTTGTTATTGATGTGATCACATTTTATTGCAAGTATTAAAACCTGATCCGTACCACAACAGAGAATGGTATGTGTTCAACCAGAAGCAAATTCATTGTCAGCACAAGCTTCCATGATGTTACCAAGGTGGTAGGAATGTGTCCGTGCTCCGTAAGCTCTTGCTCGCTGGCCACATGCGCCCAAATTCATCTCCTCTAAATTTTTTTATCGATTCATCCACATATGTCCAAAGCACTCTCTCTCGCTCAGCATGGGGGAAAACATTTTTTACAGCATTTTCCAGCCCTTTACATGCATCCGTGTGGATGGCCAAAGGTGAAACTGGCCCTATGCATCTTTTCGGTTGCATCATGAACCATGTCCAGCTTTGCCTCTCGTCTCCGATTGAAACAGATCCAATTGCAATTGGGAACATCCAGTTGTGTCCATCCAAAGCATTGCATGCAGCCAACTGACCATTCCACTTGCCAGTCAAAAAAGAAGAGTCTATGCTCAAATATGGATGACATCCTGCTTTGAATGAAGGAGATATGCCCTAGAGGCAATAATAAAGTGGTTATTATTTATATCTTTATGTTTATGATAAATGTTTATATATCATGCTATAATTGTATTAACCGAAACATTAGTACATGTGTGATATGTAGACAAACAAAGAGTCCCTAGTATGCCTCTTAACTAGCTTGTTGATTAATGGATGATTAGTTTCATAATCATGAACATTGGATGTTATTAATAACAAGGTTATATCATTGTATGAATGATGTAATGGACACACCCAATTAAGCGTAG
>NC_061510.1:224646908-224676519 GCF_022539505.1 Lolium rigidum | reverse complement strand
AAGTCAAATCCCCAACAATCAAACGGTTCAATAACAAGAGTATAATTCATAGGCATTTCATTGCGTCTGGAGATATTACCAACCCTTTGACATTCATCACAAGATAAAATAAACTTCCTTGCATCTTTGAAGAGAGTTGGCCAATAAAAACCTGATTGTAGAACCTTTTGCGCGGTTCTATCTCGGCGTGATGTCCTCCATAAGCACTACCATGACATTTACTCAATATCTCTTGTTGTTCATATTCGGGAACACACCTTCGCAGAATACCATCCACTCCTTCTTTATATAAGTGTGGGTCATCCCAGAAATAATGCCTCAAGTCATAAAAGAATTTCCTCCTCTGCTGAGTTGAAAAGGTTGGAGGCAAGTACTTGGAAACAATAAAGTTAGCATAATCGGCATACCAAGGACTGTCTCGCGAGCTCACCTTTATTACAGCCAATTGTTCATTTGGAAAACTATCATTAACGGGAACAGGATCATAAGCAATATTTTCCAATCTAGACAAATTATCGGCAACGGGATTATCGGCACCTTTCCTATCTACAATATGTAAATCAAATTCTTGCAAAAGAAGTACCCATCTAATAAGCCTCGGCTTAGCATCTTTCTTTGTCATAAGGTATCTAATTGCGGCATGATCGGTATGAATTGTAACTTTTGAATCAACAATATAAGATCTAAATTTATCACAAGCAAAGACTACAGCTAACAATTCTTTTTCGGTAGTAGCATAATTTCTTTGAGCAGCATCAAAGAGTTTTACTAGCATAATGAATAACATTTAATTTTTTATCTACTCGCTGTCCAAGAACAGCGCCTACGGCAAAATCACTAGCATCACACATAATTTCAAATGGTAAATTCCAATCAGGAGGTTCAACTATAGGAGCTGTTGTTAAGGCTTTCTTTAGAGTTTCAAAAGCTTCCTTACAATCATCATCAAAAACAAAAGGTACATCTTTTTGAAGAAGATTAGTAAGAGGCTTTGAAATCTTGGAGAAATCTTTAATAAATCTCCTATAAAACCCGAGCATGACCAAGAACACTACGAATACCTTTAACATCCCTTGGATAGGGCATCTTCTCAATGGCTTCAACTTTAGCTCTATCAACTTCAATACCTCTCTCGAAATTTTATGTCCCAATACAATTCCTTCATTAACCATAAAGTGGCATTTCTCCCAATTAAGAACAAGGTTAGTTTCTTCACATCTACGCAAAACTTTATCAAGGTTTCGCAAGCAATTATCGAAAGAATTACCATAGACGGAAAAATCATCCATGAATACCTCTACAATACTCTCGCAAAAGCCATGAAAAATAGCGAGACATGCATCTTTGAAAAGTAGCGGGAGCATTACATAAACCAAAAGGCATACGCCTATAAGCATAAGTTCCATAGGGACAAGTGAAAGTGGTTTTCTCTTGATCTTTAGCTTTAACGACAATTTGTGAAAACCCAGAATAACCATCAAGAAAGCAAAAATGAGTATTTTTAGACAATCTTTCTAGCATTTGATCAATAAATGGTAAAGGGTAATGATCTTTCTTAGTAACCTTATTAACTTTTCGAAAATCAATGCACATTCTATAACCTACAACTACTCTTTGAGGTATGAGCTCATCATTATCATTAGGCACAACGGTCATTCCTCCTTTCTTAGGAACGCAATGCACAGGACTAACCCATCTACTATCAGCAATAGGATATATAATACCAGCTTCAAGAAGTCGTAATACCTCATTTCTTACCACATCCTTCATCTTAGGAATTAGACGATGCGAGGTTCAACAACGAGGCTTCGCATCATCTTCCATATTAATGGCGTGTTGGCAAATAGAGGGAGAAATCCCCTTCAAGTCATCAAGAGTATAGCCAATAGCACCTCGGTGTTTCTTCAATATTTGCAATAATCTTTCTTCTTCGAACTACTGTAAGCTTAGAACTAATAATAACGGGATATATCTTCTTATCATCAATATGAGCATATTTAAGATTATCGGGCAAAGGCTTTAAATCAAAAACGGGATCTTCCTTTGGTGGCGGTGTTGTACCCAAATCTTCCACTAGGTAAATCATGCTTGAGAATAGGTTGGCGAAGAAAAATCTCCTCAAGCTCATCTCTTTCTTTCCTAAAAACTTCACTCTCGCTATTCTCCAAATGTTCTTTGCAAAGGATTATTAGGAACAAGAACAATAGATGCACACTGCTCCATTTTAAAATCATTACTGGGCAAATAAGCTTTATAAGGAGTTTTGGTAAATTTAGAGAAGTTAAACTCACAAGATTCACCAGCAAATTTAGTCAAAATTTTCTCTTTCTTGCAATCTATAATAGCTCCACAAGTATTTAGAAAAGGTCTACCAAAAATGATAGGACAATAATCACTAGCAGCAGAACCAAGTACCAAAAAGTCAGCGAGGATATTTAATCTTACCACATAGAACTTCCACATCTCGAACAATACCAATTGGAGAAATAGTTTCTCTATTAGCCAGCTGAATAACCACATCAATATCTTCAAGTTCACAAGAATCAATTTCAGTGCATAATCTCCGTGTAAAGCTCATAAGGTATAGCACTAACACTTGCACCAATATCACATAAACCATAATAGCAATGATCACCAATTCTAACGAGATAGCATAGGAACACTAGCTTGTTTGGGTTTATTAAGATGTGAAACAATATTAGAAGCATCTTCACGAGAAAATAATATGACCATCCTCCACATTTTCGAGTCACAAGATCTTTAACTATTGCAATGACGGAGTTCATCTTTTATTTGTTCTTCGGGTTCTATAGGTTTCTTTTCACTTTTATGAACCGCACTATTTATAACAGAATACTCTTTCATTTTAGCGGGGAAAGGAGTTTTTTCAATATAAGCTTCGGGAATAACACGATCGGCGGTTTCAACTACAACACACTTATTAATAGATGGATCAATTTTATCTTTATACGGTTCATGATACTTATCAAAATTCTTCTTAGGCAATTCATAATGAGAGGCAAAAGCTGTATAAAGGTTTACGGCAACTTGAGAATCAAGACCATATGTAGCACTCATATTACGAAATGTATCAGTATCCATAAAAGCTTCAATGCATTTATAATCATAAATTATACACGATTCTCTATCCTTGTCATTCTCCCAACCTTCGGTATTTTCTTGGATCCGATCAAGAAGGTCCCTTTTAAACTCTTCCTTATTGCGTGTAAAGGATCCAGAACAAGAAGTATCCAGCAAGGTCTTGTCTTGAAAAGAAAGTCTTGCATAGAAATTATCAATAATAACATTACCGGGAAGCTCATGAATGGGGCATTTGAGCATTAAAGACTTCAATCTCCCCCAAGCTTGGGCAATACTCTCTCCATCATGAGGCCAGAAATTATATATGCGGTTCCGATCTTTGTGAATTTCACTTGGAGGATAAAATTTGGAATAAAATAAAGGCACAATGTCCTCCCAATCAAGAGAATCACCATTCTTCAGCAATTTATACCAATGCGCCGCTTTACCGGACAGCGATATAGAGAATAGTTTCTTCCTAACTTCATTCATAGCAATACCTGCACATTTGAATAACCCGCATAATTCATGCAAAAACAGTAAATGATCACCAGGATGGACAGTTCCATCCCCTTCATAGCGGTTATCCATAACATGTTCAATAATTTCCGTAGGTATTTTATATGGTATTACTTCCTGTTATCACCAGAATTTGACCGAGTCAAAGGAGGGCCGCGATCAAGATGGATTTGAAGAATATATATATATTTATATATAGAAGAAGTGCGTGAATCGGCCTTACATGCAAAGCTTGGGCTAGTTGGCCCGTGTATCTGTAACATATTAGGATACGTGTCGGTTAGATAGAGTTTGACCCGTGCACGGTTAGGTGCACACCTGAATTAGAAAGTCCCTTGGACTATAAATATGTATCTAGGGTTTATGGAATAAACAACAACCAACGTTCAACACATTCTGGCACGCCCGGTGGGACAACCTTCGACATCCACCACATCGCCATCTACATCCGAGATGGCGGAAAGCACTCCGGTCAAGTACGAGGATCTGCCTGATGAACTCAAGAAGAAACATGACGAGATCAAGGCAACCCTCGAAGCCGAACTCATCGGCTCTTTCCACGGAACCCGCTCCCATGGCGTCGGGTGGAAGGGGTTCACACTGAAGGCGCACTCGATGGAGTGGACCTGTCCGCCCGTCGGAAGAACGCACCGGGTCGCTGCGTCGGGAGATCAACTACATGGTGGCTCATTCGCTGCACCGCCACTCTGAGAGCCTGGTGAACACTTTGGAGCGTGTCGCTCTGCGCGTGGTCCAGGAAATCATGAGCCACCGGTATTCTCCGTCGGGACCAGCTCTGGGGACTTTCACGGGAGAGATGCCACTCCTGTCCCATCCTCCGCTGCCGTTCGCGTGGGCAGCACCTGAAGTGCCGAACTCATCGGCATACGTCGTCTACAAGATTGGTGGTGATCCTAGTGACTACCAATTCCTACCGAGGCACCCAAGGAGATCCCGCACGGATACGCGTGCGCATACGTACTGGACTGCAATACACGGGCACTCTCGAACCAGGTTGCAACAGCGAGGGCCTCCGGAACGGCGGGAGGAACGTCGGGAGCAGATCTTGAGAAGCAAACATGGGCTGGCTAAGTACGCCACTCCGACAAACCTCCGAGCCCAGCTCCTGCGGTTGGCTCGGAAGCTGGAAAAGCAAGCATGGCTGGTTAAGTATGCCACCCGGCGAATCTTCGGGGTTCGACACCGTCGGCCATCACCGCGGATCAGATTTGTACAATTCGAAAGATCGGTTCGGCATGATGCCGAAAAGGAAGACGTTCGGCTACACCAAGCCGTACCCCAATGATTACGAATTGATCCCGCTACCCCCAAATATCGGCTCCCGGACTTCACAAAGTTTAATGGATCGGATGGTTCCAGCTCCATCGAGCATGTGAGCCGATATTTGGCACAGCTGGGCACGATCTCGGCATCGGAGCGAGTTGCGTGTGAGGTTCTTCGCACGGTCCCTCACAGGATCGGCTTTCGGGTGGTACACATCACCGCCACCGAACTCCATCCGGACTTGGAAGCGGTTGGAAGAGCGGTTCCATGAGCGGTATCACTCGGAGGCTTCCGAGGTTGGCATTGCCGATCTAGCACAAGTACGACGAGAGCGCGGGAGACAGTGTCGAGAATACGTCCGGCGCTTCAGGACCATTAGGAACCGATGCTTTTCGGCTCATGTAAGTGAAAAAGAAGCGATCGAGTTGGCGGTGGTGGGTCTCTCATCATCGATTAAGGACGTGGCCTCCCAAGCGGACTACCCTTCATTGGCGCACATGGTGCGGAAGGCTGTCGGCATATGAGCGGCGCCACCCGGATGTTTACCGGGACAAATTCAAGCGTGCGGTGACCCTGGTTGAGGCGGACGAGGATGAAGGTGCTTGCGGGAGATCGAGAGGTAGCGAGTGGCTGAATGGACTCGAGCGGCAGGCCCCGTGTCCTGCAAATGGGTGAAGCCACAAGGCCCTCCAAAAGGGTTCGACTTCGACGTGACCAAAACTGAACAGATTTTTGATCTCTTACTCACGGAGAAGCATATAAAGGTACCCGAAGGCCACAAGATCCCCACGGTGCAAGAGCTGAACGGAAAGCCATACTGCAAGTGGCATAACACGTTCACCCACACCACCAACGACGGCAGGGTGTGGCGGCAGCAGATCCAAATGGCGATAGAAAATGGACGGTTGATTTTCAACCGAGTACGCCATGAAGGTCGACACACACCCCTTCCCCGCCGTGAACATGGTGGAGTATACTTACCATGGAGGGTGCCAGCCGGATTTCTCGTGCAATATCAACATGGTAGGACCTGGACACCACTGCGGTAAGGACGGAGATGAGGGCAGTTGCTCTCATAGCAAAGATACGAAGAAGCCGCTCCACGCGATCGGCTCCGCCAAGACGGCAAGCGCTACGTCACGGAGGGAGAAGTGAAAAACATAAGGTATCAACGACCTCTCTCTGATCACCTCCTCAACAAGTATGTGAGTCAGTATGACCAACGCCGGCGATACAACGACGATGATGAAGAAGATCATCTGGCTAGGGACGACAGGAGACGTCGTCGGCATGATCGCAAGGAGGAGGAGCACGAGCGCCGTGCCAAGGAAAAGTCGGGGGAGCGAGTCGACGAGGATAGGCACTGGGACTGCCCCTTCTTCAGACACTACTTGGATTCAGGAATGAGCCGATTGCCAACAATCGGCAATTGCCCAGAATGCAACCAGAAGAAGAAGGAGACAGCCAACGTGTCCGTGTTCAAGCGCCTAGGGCCTCTCCCGCCACAAAGCAAACGCGCTGAGTCTCCTCGGTTGGAAGATCTCGAGGATTCAGAAGACGAGGGAGAAGAAGACAGGTACCACCGGCCAAGGTGGTGCCCTGATGGACTCAGCCGTTCCCAAAAGCGCAGGGTTCGGCCGATTGCGCGGCCTGGAGGAAGCCGAAAGGTTATACTTGCATACATTGAGGAAGGCAAGGCCTGATCTGGCTGCGAAAGTTCAGCGAACCCTGGATGAAGAGGGTCGTCCACGTAAAATGGAGTGGCGCCCCAAGCAGAGGAAAGCCGATGATGAAACATCGGCTGGCACGAACATGGTACTCGTCCTTCCGACGAAGCTTAGTGCTCCACGATTACACGATGCACTCAAGGTGGACGACAGCAAGCGCACCAACATGATAAAGTCAGAGATTGGGCTGGTTTTATCTACCGGCCTGAACGAGTAGCAAGAGCAAACCAATGAGAAAGTATGGCGAGGCTGATCCTTGTGATCGACCCCAAAAATTTATGGAGGAACATTACAAAACCTTCATCGAGCAAGCAACGTGGAGGCCGATTTCAGCAATCGGCCAAAATTATCCTCACCATCCATTCTGCCTGGGTTCAACATTTGATCCAGCATGGATTACCTAAAGAGCCGATACCATCAAGTCTTTTGACAGAATCGGCTCGGGGGGGAACCTAGGTGGATAAAACACAAGGATATTCAGTAGAAGCATCCTGCAAGTACACAGCAGCCCAAGATATTCTTTGTTGATGGATATTGAGGTATGGGGGCCGATACATAAATCGGCCGTAAAAATTCAAAAAAAAATTAAGCACAGCCGATGCGTGGCCATCGACTTAAGGATATAACTGTTATGATCAGAGGATCGATGGAGCAGGAACTGGGCTATGAAGAGAAACACTAATGGAAGAACTCCTTAATGGAGTGGTTTAATGGCTCGGATCCTCTCTTCAAGAACAATGCCAAGAGCAGCATGGATGTGCAGATCAGGTTGAAGGGGGGTTGCATCAGATCCACCAAAGGAAAGGAGCCAATCTGACCTGCAAAGGCAAAGAAGTGGATTGAAGAAGCTCGGGGGCAGCTCACCCTGAAATTTCTCTGCTCTGGGAAGCCGATTTTGTTGAAATCGGCTGGCTCTGCGTTATGATTTGAGGCCAATGGCAGCATATTGGGCTGACTCACTACCTTTCCCGCCTCGACTAAGGCTCGGGGGGCAGCTTGCCCCGTAGGACCCTTTGCTACAGGGAGCCGATTTTGTTGAAATCGGTTGGTTTTACATCTCAGCTTGAGTTAGCAATGGTCTCAGAGAGCCCCTGAAAGTGAAGGGGATTTGGAAAAGGAAGGGTCTGATACGTTGCTATCGGCCTTGGTGTGATAAGCTGAAGGATTGAAATTGAACTAATTGAAAGATAAATCGGGAGAACAATTATCATTAGTTCAAAGGAGCAGCTTTACAAGAAGAGCCGATGGCTCTCAAAAGAGGGATCTGGTGCCTAGTGCATTGCTACTACTAGTCCTGCTCTACTAGTCGTCGCTGTCCTCATCATCGCCGTCGTCGAGGTCGTCGGCGCTGCTCCCAGGAAGCTCCTCGTCGCTGCTGCCCCAGCCTTTGGACGGAGCTTCGTCCTCCTCGTCATCATCATCATCCTCGCTGTCCGCCCAAAAGCGGAAGCGTTTCGTCGGCGGGTACCCAGCAGAAGAGGAGGAATCATCTTCCTCCCCCTCCTCCTCTCCTTCCTTGTCATCATCTTCGTCCTCGCTGTCCGCCCACATGCGGGAGCGCTTCTTCAGAGGGAGCTTGGTGGAAGGGGAGGCCCTGGTTTTCTCTACTTCTCCTTCTTTCTCCTCCTTGTCGGAGGAGATGGGGTTCGCCCCGGAGTGGAGGGCGTCCTCATTCTTGTTCTTCGGCGACGGTTGGAGGGGGAGGCCTGAGGGGGAAGAGGAAGAGGAAGACATTGCTACAGGGAAGAGGGTTTTTTGGTGCCGATGGCTAGAACAGAGGAAGAGGATGAAGAGGGCTAATCGGTCGGAACGGTTAAATAAAGAAGAAGCCCAGTGGAAGTTTAATGCTGTTGCAGTTTTCGAGGGAGTGATGCTGAGGCTGTCAAAGATTTTTGCGGAGAAGCCCGGGAGGCGAGGCGAAATGATGGAAGATTCCGTGGCAGTCTTGCTCGCCACGACATGACCCGACGAAAGAAAGCTTAATGATTTTGGAAATGTCATTTCCAAAACCAGGGGGGCATGTGTTATCACCAGAATTTGACCGAGTCAAAGGAGGGCCGCGATCAAGATGGATTTGAAGAATATATATATATATAGAAGAAGTACGTGAATCGGCCTTACATGCAAAGCTTGGGCTAGTTGGCCCGTGTATCTGTAACATATTAGGATACGTGTCGGTTAGATAGAGTTTGACCCATGCACGGTTAGGTGCACACCTGAATTAGAAAGTCCCTTGGACTATAAATATGTATCTAGGGTTTATGGAATAAACAACAACCAACGTTCAACACTTCCTCACCTGGCGCCTCATCCACTACCGTTGCAGTAGTAGTAGATTTCCCAAATAGAATTTGAAGAGAAGATCTCTCCATAATGACTTATAGCAGCAGGCAGAAATAAAATCAGCACAAACAGTAAAGGTTTTCCTTACCAATTCCACTTACCAATAGCGCTTCACTCCCCGGCAACGGCGCCAGAAAATAGTCTTGATGACCCACAAGTATAGGGTGTGTATCGTAGTATCTTCGATAAGTAAGAATGTCGATCCCAACGAGGAGCAGAAGGTATTGCAGGCAGTTTTGATGAAGGATTCACTGTAAATGCTCACAGACAAGTATTCAGGGGGTTTTGATGTAACGGATGAATAAAGTACAAGTAAGTAAAATGCGAGAGAAATAATTGCAGCGAGTGGCCCAATCCTTTTTAGCACAAAGGACAAGCCGGTTTGTTTACTTATAATGACCAAACGTTCTCGAGGACACACGGGATTTTAGTCTAGTGCTTTCTCTACATACAGTTGATTAATCTTCATTGTTTTGATAAGTGTTGTGTGGGTGAACCTACGCTAATGTACCGCCCTTCCTAGGACTAATACATACTTGTGATTATACCCCTTGCAAGCATCCGCAACTACAAGAAAGTAATTAAGATAAATCTAACCACAGCCTTAAACTGCGAGATCCTGCGATCCCTCCTCGCATCGATATACCAACGGGGGTTTAGGTTTCGTCACTCCGGCAACCCCGCAATTGGCAAACGAGTACAAGATGCATTCCCCTAGGCCCATTAATGGTGAAGTGTCGTGTAGTCGACGTTCACACGACACCACTAGAAGAATAACACCACAACTTAAATATCATAACATTGAATATTACTCAACCATAATTCACTACTAACATTTAGACTTCACCCATGTCCTCAAGAACTAAACGAACTACTCACGAGACATCATATGGAACATGATCGGAGGTGATATGATGATGAATAAGAATCTGAACATAAACCTTGGTTCAATGGTTTCACTCAATAGCATCAATAACAAGTAGAAATCGAGTATCGGGAGAGTTTCCCCTATCAAACAATCAAGATCAAACCCAAATTGCTACAGCGGTGACGATGTCCAGCGGTGGAGATGGCGGTGATGATGGTGGAGATGATGATGATGGTGATGGAGATGATGTCCAGCTCGATGGCGGTGACGATGGCGTCGATTTCCCCCTCCGGGAGGGAATTTCCCCGGTGGATTCCTGCCCGCCGGAGAGCTCTTTTCTCTCTGGTGTTCTCCGCCCCGCAGAGGCGGCTATAACCCTTCGTGAGGATCCCTCTGTGGCTTAGGTCTTCGGGACGAAGGGTTTCGCGAAGAAAAGGAGGCGAAAGAGGCCGAGGGGGCCCCACACCACATGGCGGCGCGGCCAGGCCATGGGCCGCGCCGCCCTATGGTGTGGGCCCACCTTGGGTCCAGGTGGCTCCCCCTTCGGCTTCCTTCGTCATCCGGAAAAATAGGATTTTTGGTAAAACTTCCTTCCACAGTTGATCTTCCGAAATATTGCATCCCGACAATGCTTTTTCCAGCGAGAATCTCGGCTCCGGTGCTCGATCTCCAAATAATCATGAAACATGCAAAATAGATGAAATAACATAAGTATTGTGTCCCAATATGAAATATATCAATGAATAACAGAAAATTATGATATAAAATAGTGATGCAAATTGGACGTATCAACGTCCGGTAGATCGGCAAGGTGCCGGTCCACTGAGCGCATATGTTGGACTCGGGCGGAAAGGGCGACCAAATAGTCGTACCCGTCCCAGTGCGCGTCCATGTTGGGGAACTCTCGCGCCACCCGATCCTCCATCACCTTTTTCACGGCATGCGTCTGAGAGTCAGGGAAGTGCTCTACAGGAAGAAGGGAAAGGCATAAGCTTAAGATACCGGAAAACAATCTACCAGAAGGAAAAGAAACACGAATACACTTTCAAAGAGAAAAAGCTTATAAGCGAAAGAAGGGACAAGGCAAGAGCTTACTGAGAGCCAGCGCATCAATCTGCATGACCAGCCGATCATATTCCTTATGATCAGTGGTCATAACCTCAATATGGCGCTCTGCCGCTTTCCGCGCCTTCCTCTCCTCCTCCAGCTCTGCCCTCGGCACCGCAGGTGGAGTTCGCGGAATCATCCACAACCTCCGCCGGCTGGCTTCGGCTGCTGCCTTGGCATCCTTCAGCTCTTGGTCATGCTGAAGCGCGGCCTGGATAGCCTGTTCCTTGAGCTCCCTGTAGGCGGTCTTCTGGGCATCCAGTGCCTCGTGGTGCTCCTTGATGAGCTGCTCCTTTTCACCTGGGTACCGGAAAGAAAAGTGTTAGAAAAGTTGCCCGGAAAAGCAAGAGTTAACCGGAAAAGGAAAAGCGGTACCTTGGAGTGCGGTGATCTGGACCTTGAGGGCTTCGATGGTAGCCTCCGGGACAGCTGTTGGACAAAAAGTTCATAAGTGTTAGAAAAGAAAACGTTCCGGTAAGAAGATGCCGGAGGGAAAATAGGAAACAAACCTTGGCAGTGGCTGTGGGCCTCGGCAAGGTCCCGATGCTCCCAGAGAAGCTCCTCGAAGAGCTGCTTCCGAGCATCCGCCGTGCTCTGTTCAAAGGAAAATAATTGTAAGAAAGAAGCCGGTTTTCTCCATGCTTTTACCTAAGTTTCGCGCTAAGAGCTGCGCTCTCAACCCGAAACTCGGGGACTGGCTATGCCGGTTTTTCAAGTTTTTGCCTAAGTTTCGCGCTAAGAGCTATTGTCTCAACACGAAACTCGGGGACTGGGAAGATAGACAAGATCCGGAAAGAAAGAAACCGGCATCAACAAAAAAGTTGCAAAAAGATTGATGGAACTTACCACCACGTTGCTGGTGGCGTCGTGCCACGCGTTGTCGAACTCCTTCACTGCGCGCTTGAGTCGCATGAAGTGTTCTTCTGTGCACCGAGGTCCAGCAGGATCTGGCACCGGAAGCCGGTCCTTCCCCAGGCCGCGGGTGGATGCGGATATATTCGCATCGTTCCACTTTTGGGTGTAGGGGAGGAGGTGCCCCAGGTCCCGGCCCCCGCACTTCAGCTCAACGATCCGGCCCAGGAGGCCGGAAGGTTTTTCTTGGACCACAGCAGCGGCGGGGCTGACGTGCAGCACTAGAGGCTGCGGGCCGCCGGCTGAGGCGCTGCCCTCCATGGCCTTCCTCCGAGAAGCCCCCGGCTTGAGGAACTTTGTGATCTTGGGGGTCTCGGGCGGCGGCTTCGGCTTGGCCGCGGAAGGTCCTTGGCTTGGTGGCGGTGTTGGAGTGGCCCCGGTAGGCTCAAGAATAGGAGCTTCCGGGGGCGGTGTAGAGGAGGCCGACACGGAAGAATCCGGCGCGGCCTTGGTGGGGGAAGAGCTGGAGTGCTTCTTCTTCTTCTTTCTCGGGGCGAGAGGAACCAGAGGTTCCGCCCGTCCGGCAGCTTCGTCATCGGCGCCGGTGTTGCTGGCGCCGGTATCCAGGTTCTCGGGAGGGGAGGTGAGATCCTCCTCCGCGCGGTCATTAGGAGGTGTAGGGGCCGCGCGCCCCGCACTTTTGGTGCCTCCCAGAGGGGAGGTAGAGAGGTCGCCGGTACCGGATGGTACCGGGCTTGTTTGAGGAGGAGGAGTTTGAGCCCTTGCGGTTCCCTCGGAGGTCACCGGCTTCGGGCCGCTGGCGCTCTTGGACTGCTGGAGAGCAGGGCTGAACAAAAAGGAGAGGAAAGATCAAAAACAGCAAAGAGAAAGGAAAAGTTTGGAAAACGAAGCAAATAGAGAAATAAAGAACTTACCCGGAAGAGACCGGCATCTGCTTATGCTTGTAGCGCCTCGTGCCTACTTGCCTTCCCCCAAGGACTTCCGTCCGGGAGCGTTTGGCGGGAGGAGCTTGGCTAGAGCCGGCGTCAGCAGCAGGCGCCTTGTTCTTTTTTGCTCTAGGGCATGAGCTTATCCAGGAACTCATGCCCGACCTCGGCCTGCAGGGGAGGCACGTGCTCGTGGACCTGTGGTTCGGGGACAGCTGAGGGAGCGTCTACCGAAGGAAATAGGCGACAAAATATGAGAGACCGGAAGAGGAAACTACCTCAAGCATGGTGAGCTCATCGTCGGAACCGGAAGCCGCAGAAGAAGGGTTACCAGGGCGCTGAGTGGGGATGCGACCCATCTTGAGATCGTACCAAGGGACGAAGGGATCTGGATCAACCTTGTCCAAAGGGCGCTTCCGGCAAGGGCCTCGCCGATCTGACTCGATGCGAGGGAAGCGGTCCTTGGCCTAAAAACAAAAAGAAAAACAGTTAGCCATAGCGTAAAAGTTACCGGTAGAGCAACCCGGGGGGTGCGGTCTCTTACTTCCTTGGTTGGAGGGTTGAGGGAGCTGAGAGGAACAAAGCCCCACTCCCAGTCATCCGGCATGTACGTTTGGCATATTTGACTAGCCTTCAGGACCACATCCGCCTTGCTCAAGGGTAGGCCGGTGATCTTGGTGGGATCGCCAGGGCCGTACATCTCGCTTATCTTGTGAGCGCGGCGCTTAAGGGGAAGCACCCGGCGGCAGATGAAGGTGCGGATGATATCATCGGAGCAGATGTTGGTCTCCTTCATCAGCTTCAACATGAAGCGTACCACCCGGTTCGTCTCTATGTGATCCGTACCGGGGTTGTAGTTCCAGTTGACCTTGGTGGGCGACGCCGGATTGAAGGGCGGCAGATTAATGAGGTCAGCGGCGCCCTCATTCTTCACGTAGAAGAACGTCGTCTGCCACAACAGGCAAGACTCGAGGCCGTTGAACTTAAAGAAGGGGCTCCCTTGGCGGGAGCCGATGATACAAGACCCGCATTGTACGGGGGGTTTGGGCTTGGGAATATCCTTGCCCTGGACCGAGTTGATCCGGAGAGAGAAGAAGCGGGCAAAGGTCTCGCGAGCGGGACGGATGCTGATGTAGCCTTCCATGAAGGCCACAAAACAAGAAAGATAAAAAAACGACGTTGCCGGGAAGGTGATGAGGCTAGAGTCGATAGAAGTCAAGAAATTGGCGGAAGAAGTCAGAGGCAGGAAGGCCTAAGCCACGCTCAAAGTGAGCAAGAAAGACAACGACCTCACCGGGTCTGAGCACCGGTTCGATCTCGTCGCCAGGAAGCCGGCAGGAAACCGTCTCCGGTATCCTCCTAGACCGGTAGAGCCAGTCGATCTCATGTTGTGTCACGTCGGAACCTCTCCAGGCTCCGCGTGTGATACGGAAAGATCCTTTCCGGGGGCCCGGCTGGAGGTGCCGACCTCTTGGTCTTTGCCGGATTCAGTTTCCATCCGAGCGAGATCTTCGGTCAGCCCGTCGGAAGTGCTACTTCCTTGACTACTAGAAGAGGAGGCGAGAAGAGATTCTTCGCTATACATGTGGATCTGGAGGACGCCTGTATCTACCGTGAAACAGTTTTCCCCAAAAAGACCCTCGCGCGAAGATCTACGAGTAAGAGAAAAAGAAAAATAAAAAGGAAATACATACTCTACCGGCCCAAGATCTGGAAAGCTAAGAGAAAAGAGGTAAATGCATATTGGGCCTAACCTGAGGCTGCGGAGGCGCTTAGGGAGAGGTTCACCGAGGAAATGGTGAGCCCCTGGCCGTCGACGAAGGCTGGCGACGGAGAAGGGTGAGGTCCGCCGGAGGAAGCCCGAATCAGCAGCGAGGAAGGAACGCTGCAGGAACTCCGCGCGACGAAGAGCTTCGGCGCAGCGAGAGCAGCGTCGCAACGTCGACAGGAGAAGTGCTCTAGCGGCGACCGGCGGCGACGAGGAAGCAAGGGAGCGAAGGGCTCGAAGTGCTCTGGAAATGGGGGCAAATGCGAAGAAGAAGACGAAGTGGAATCGCTCCTCCCTTATATAGAGAGAAGACGAAGTGGGCCGAAAACCATTGGGCCGCGGCGGTCCGCCTCGTGGGCCGCCACGTGGCACGCAGATATACGTGCGGAAAATAACATGCCACAGGGAGGCCACACGGATCCAAAACGGCTGCGAGGATCCGGTGTGGCGCCATAAATGCGGGCGCAGAAGCCGAAGGGAAGTGACCTCTGACACTGGCGCGTCAGACACAGTGCGCATGTCACTGACAGGCACTGTGTCCGAGAAATTCTCGACTTCGCCGAGGAGAGAGTTAATGTCTAAAGATGTTGGGGAATAAGATACCGGAGGCACTTTGAAAAGAGGGAAAGAAGTAAGTCCGGGAAAGATGCCGGAGATCTAAGCTCATCGCTGGAAAGATTAAACCGGTACCTTAAGAACCTGGCATGGTCCGTCGGATAAGATCCACCGGACTATACCAGCTTCGGGGACTAATGTTGGGGGGATGACCCCCGGTATGCCAAAGGCATGCCAAAACCGGATGGTTTAGACCATCAAGATACCGGTTTAATGTTTATACCGGAGCACGAAGTTAAGGATTTGACTAAGTGAAGCTAAGCCGGTATCCCCAGAAGGGGTGTACCGGAACCGGATAGAAAAGACCCCGGGCTACCGGTAAGAAGTACACTGTAGCACGTCGGCAGGACTGGTCAAAGATTCTCTCCAGAGCTAGAGGACAAAGATGAGCTAAGCAAAGTAGCTTTAAACGAAGGCCTGACGATAAAGAAGAGGATGACGATGAAAGAAGCCGGAGGACGTCAGCCTCCCCGATTAAAGAAGACCCCGGTGTCATCTATGATTAAAGTAACTTTGTAAAGTAGTTTGTCTAGTCAAAGATGCCATTAGGGTTTCTTCCCCTGTAAGCCACCCTCTCCCCTATATAAGGATAGGGGGTAGCCCTCTAGAGGCACGTACGCATAAGAGAGCCTTTGTACTCAGAAACTTGTAACCTGTGGAGATCAATAAAGAAGATGATCTAGAGCGAGTTCTTCCTTATGTCTTTCTTCTTCTACCTATAGCCTTGGCTAAGTTCTTGAGGAAAGCATCTGGAAGTTCATCCCATCTAATCGCAAACCCTCCCCCGAATTCTCTAGCGTCCATTCGGCCCCAACATAAGCCATCCTATGGCATCTGTCTATTCCCCACGACGACAGCAGCCGCACCGGGATCAATGAATTGTGTAGGACTGAACTGCCGGGGGCTTGGGAACCACGAGGCAGTTCGAGAGTTTCGCGGATTAGTGAAACAGTTAGATCCCACTTTGCTCTTTGTGATGGAAACAAAGATCGAAGGAAAGCGTGTTGAGAAGTTAGCTAGCACCTTTGGGTTTGTCGGAGGATTTGCTGTTGATAGTGTTGGTCTAAGTGGTGGAATTGGTATTTTCTGGTCGTCTTCTGTTACAGTCGACTTGAAGAGTTTTAATGCACATCATATTGACGTTATGGTGCAGGATAAAAAAGGATATATCCCTCCCTGGAGGTTCACATGTATTTATGGTGAGTCGAGGCGTGAGAATAGACATAACACCTGGACGTTGATGAGACGTCTTCATGCGCTCCGAAATAGTCCGTGGCTATGTTGTGGTGATTTCAATGAAACATTACATGATACTGAACATTTTAGTGAGCACCCTAGAGATGAATGGCAGATGAGAAATTTCAGAGAAGCAGTGGAGGATTGTGAACTGCAAGATTTGGGTTTTTCAGGACTGCCTTATACCTGGGATAATAGGAAGGAAGGAAGAGTAAATGTTAAAGCTCGGATTGATAGATCGCTGGGCAATGTAGCTCTCTTGCAGCAGTTTCAAGTGGTCAAGGTAAAGCATGTGAGTACTGTTCAGTCTGATCATTGCATGGTGGTTACTGAGTTGAGGATGCATGGCAACATAAGGCCCTCAGGGGGACCCACTTTTCGCTATGAAAATGTTTGGCAAACTCATGGAGATTATGACAGGGTTGTGCGCCAACTGGGAGGGAGCAAGCAAAGGAAATGGGCTGGGCGGTTTTGCTAATACTCTGAAATGTATGTAGACCGGACTAGATGCCTGGGGTACAACAACTTTTGGCAATTTTAAAAAGAAACTTGATAATCTGAGGAAAGAGCTCGAAAGAGTTCGAAGACAATCTGTGGGGAGAGGGCCTTTGCCTGAAGAAAAGAAATTGACGGAGAAGATAAATGACACACTTTATCAAGAAGAAATATGGATTAAGCAGAGATCAAGAATTAACTGGCTAAAGTCAGGAGACCACAACACAACTTTTTTCCATGCTTATGCAGCTCAACGAAAAAGAATTAATACTATCAATACCTTGCAGCGTATTGATGGTTCTTGGTGTGATGATGTAGAATCCGTGAGAGAGGAAATCCAAACTTTCTATACGAAATTATATACCTCAGATGGTATTCCTGTGATGGGTGAACTTTTAGACCATGTCCAGGAGAAGATTTTACAGGCTGATCGAGATAAACTGAGTGAAGTTTTCACCCCAGAGGAGGTTAAGAAGGCAATGTTTCAGATGCATCCATCTAAAGCTCCAGGGGTTGATGGGTTTACAGCAGGTTTCTATCAAAGGCACTGGGACCTGATTGGTGATACTCTTACTGCAGCAGTTCTGGGTTTCCTCAATGGAGTGGGAGAGGTACCTGAGTCAACAAACGACACATCCATAACTTTGATTCCAAAGGTACGCAATCCACAGTCAATTAAACAGTATAGACCTATTTCTTTATGTACTGTCTTATACAAGATTGCTACTAAGATGGTGGCAAATAGAATAAGACAAGTTTTGGAGTATACTATTAGTCAGGAGCAATCTGCTTTTGTTCCTGGTCGTTTGATAACAGATAATATTTTGGTGGCCTTTGAGTGCATTCATACAATGAAAAGAAAAAAGAAAGGCAAGAAGGGTCATTGTGCAGTCAAACTTGATATGATGAAGGCTTATGACCGAGTTGAATGGCCTTTTCTCGAAGCTATGATGTTGAAGCTGGGTTTTCCATCCTCTTTGGTTCAGCTTATTATGAGATGTGTGTCTACTGTCAGGTTTGCTGTCAAGGTTAATGGTGGCCTTCTTGAGGCTTTTTACCCTTCACGTGGAATTACACAGGGAGACCCGATCTCGCCTTATTTGTTCTTACTATGCTCCGAAGGCCTAACAGCTTTGCTTCATAATTTTGGCATGGGTATTGTCGACAGAGGAGTGCGAGTTTGCAACAGATCACCATGGATTTAACATTTGTTATTTGCCGATGATAGCTTGATTTTTATCAATGCTAACAGTGCTAGCGCTACACGGTTGGATGAGATTCTTCGTATCTATAATGAAGCTTCGGGCCAGAGAGTCAACAGGGAGAAAACTGCCATATTTTTCAGTCCTTGTACTTCTGAAGCTCATAGAATGGAGGTGAAGCAAGTGTTGAGTATTCAGACCGAGGCGTTTAGTGAAAAGTACCTGGGTTTGCCTACTGCGGTTGGTAAGCTAACTAGTGAAGCGTTTGAATATATTCTTGAAAGTGCTCGTAGTAGTATCAATGGTTGGGCAGAGAAGAATCTGTCATATCCAGGAAAAGAGGCTTTGTTAAAATCAGTTATTCAGGCCAAGGCTACTTTTAGTATGAGCTGTTTTCAACTTTCGAAAGGAACATGTAAATGATTCTATGATGGGAGGTTTTTGGTGGAGTGGAAATCTGGATAAACGATCTATGCATTGGATCGCTTGGGACAAATTGGCTATTCCGAAAAACCAAGGCGGCATGGGTTTCAGGGATATGCAAGCGTTTAATGTCGCTTTGTTGGGGAAGCAAGCATGTAGATTGATCACGAATCCAAATTCTTTGTGTGCTCAAGTTCTCCAAACAAGGTACTACCATAACTGTAATTTCATGGAGGCTACTGCGCCAAGAGCTGCTTCCAGAACTTGGCGAGCCATCTTGGTAGGCATGGAAGCTTTGAAGATAGGTTTGATGAAAAGAGTGGGCTCGGGTGAAACTATATCCATCTGGCAAGATAGTTGGATCCCGGGGTCAGTTTCTATGAAGCCAATGGGTCGGCTACAGAATGATGATGATGTGATTATGGTGAATGAGCTCATTACTGCGGATTACCAGTGGAATGTAACCAGGATCCGAGAGCTGTTCTTTGCGCCTGATGCAGATGCAATTATCGGAATACCTCTGAGAAATAACGGAGGTGAGGATTATCTTGCATGGGCTCATGAGAAATCTGGTATTTAGTCTGTCAGATCGGCTTATAGAGCGATTGTGGCAAAAGGTCAGGCTGATGATATGGCCAAAAGTGAGGCTCCTCCTTCATCTTCGACGACTGATGTTTGGAAGAGATTATGGAAGCTTTGTGTTATTCCAAAAGTGCGTGTGTTTTGATGGAGGGTTCTTCGTGGAATTTTGCCCGATTATGGGACCCTTACACGGCGGCATGTCATGGTTGATAGCACTTGTGGTATATGCAAAGCAAAATCTGAAAGTATGTTTCATGCTCTGATCGAATGCAGTCATGCACAAATGTTTTGGGCAGCTGCGAAAGAGATATTATTGGTGAAACTACCAAGGTTGCATCCTACTACGTGGGCAAGGGACATTTTATGTGGATCTCTTTTCCCAGAGAAGGATATTGCAAGAATAATTTCGGTGATGTACACTATATGGACATCAAGGAACAAAGTGGCTCATGGTGAGACAGTTTTCAATCCGTCAAAATCCATGGAGTTTATTCATGAAGCTATGCAGACTTTGGAGCTTCCAAAGGAGCAACGAAGTGCAAAATCTCCAAGGCTGGCGTGTACCTGGCATGGGCCCCCAGATGGTTTTACCAAAATCAATTCAGATGGAGGTATTCAGGTGAATTTAAATCTAGTGGCATCAGGAGTAGTGGCACGAGATGCTACTGATTTCTGTGGTGCAATGTGCAAGACCTATACGGGAATTTTAGACCCAATAACTATTGAAGCTTTGGTTCTCAGAGATGCTTTTAAGTACGCTACAGAGAGAGGTTTTACTCAAGTATTTTTTGAGGTTGATTGTGCCGAGTTGGTGAAGTCTTGGCAAAAAGGTCAGGTGGATAGGTCAGTGATTCGTCCAATCCTGGAAGAGATTAGGGATATTAGTTTATCTTTCATCTCTTGTAATGGTGTTTCTGTCCGGCGAGAGGTAAACCAGGTGGCTCACTGTTGCGCAAAGTTTGTGTTAGTACAGGAGGGGTCTTTTACCTGGAATGTCGAGCCACCGGATTTCCTTGCTCACAGCCTTAGTGTTGATTGTAATCCTGCTATGTAACGGTTTGTGTAAGGTAGCAAGTTTCTGACGCACTCTTTTCCTTCCAGGGTACCCAAGGGAGGACTAGAAGGTTTTTAATGAGACGGCTTGCTGATCTAATATATATTGAATTTAAAAAAAATAAATACTCAGCTTACTGAAGCAATGCCAACAATCTGAACATTTTCAATGGACAGGAAAGAAATAACATTTATATATTTTTTCTAGAGTATTTCAGAAATTAAATTATGCAGTCACGGCGTTTTGTGCGGCACATAAACCAGCAACTTTATAGACGGATTTCATCAGTACTTGTATAGTTACAATGTTACTTTTTTTTCTCTCAAAAATTAATCTCAATGCGCACAAACCGTACTGAGATGTGAGATATATATGTGTACAGATATCAACGATATCGCCCTCTCCACTGAGGGCATCTGGCATGGCAGTACGTACACATCGGGACGTGGTCACACCGCAGCAGAAGATAAGAGAAGAAGGGATTGATCATGTTGTGTGCAAGTGTAACACGGGCCGGCGTGTGCGCCCAAAGCTGTCTATCTATATCTCTTGGCAACTTGCGACCAATGCATGCGAAAAGGTAACCGGCCTACATTGTGTCAAGATGACCTACTATCTGCTGGTTACACCATTCAGTACTCTGGTAAAGGATACAATGTGAAAAGGAGTACTCCCTCTGTATAAAAAAAATACGTGTCTTACTTTTATCTAGTTACGGATGTATCTAGATATATATAGATGCATTTTAGTTAAAAATATATTCGTATCTAGAGAAAGTTGATGCAACTATTTTTAGATGGAGGAAGTATTATTCTAGCTGTTAGATGGAGGGGTTTCAGCTGTAAATAGCGAATGCATGCGTCACCATTTCTTCTTAGTATCAAATAAACTCTTTATGCCTACTTTTATCACAAAATATTATACAGTAAAACATAAGTTAGTTACTGTTCATGAAATTTTAGGAGCAATTCATTGGTGTTAGTGGGGATATCCAGTATCTCTGGCACTGCATATTAGTATATACATGCATGATCAATTTGCCAAAAAAACCTATATACATGCATGATGGCCAGAGTGTTAATTCAAAGTGGCATGAGGAGAGCGTTTGCTCGAAGGTGAACCAAATGAAATTATTAATGTAAAATAATGATCCAACAAATTTACTTATGTATATATATATGATGTTTACAGGTAAACTTTTCTGGTACAATTTTTTTTTTGTGTGGTTTGTGTTCGCATGATGAATCTAGTGATTCAGAATTGATTCTTACAACAGCCACAATGTATGCCAAATTGAGGTGCCAAATTGTATATCTGGATTTTGACATTTGTTCGCTCCATCGTGGGATGCTAAATTATATTGCCAAAACAAAAAAAAGGAGTAAGCATGTAGTTGCTTCTATGCCAAAATTTTCCATGGAACAAAAAAATCCATTCTTCATCATGTCACAAGCTTTGACCTGGTTGATTTTCCTTGGAGGCCCACCTCATCTCATAGGAAAGATCTTAGTTTATCTATGTCATAGTTGGGCGCCTACATGTAAGTAAAGTTGGCACCGCTGCCATTGATAATTACGTGGATAATTTAGCTATGGCCACACACTGTGGTTGCCCTTATAATTTGGCACCTACACATTTTATTTCCTGCTGTAAGTAGCTAATCTAGTGTACATATTTTTTCTTCTTCTCCAGTCATCTTTATTTTTTCATTTGCTCCCTTTAATCCAACCTTGACTATGTATGCATCAGTGCGCCTGCACTAACTCTACGTCATGCATGTCAAATACATACGTGGCTCGAACCTTCCATCTAAATTGCCTCCTACTACTCCATAACCCCCATCCCCCTGCTATCTTAACCCCTTAACTTTGGTGGGGTCACCTTTTGATATGCGTTAGCACTACCATTGTCGCCATGCTATCGACGGCTCATCGCTGCCCAAACCATTGTACCTAGGTCTTTGTCGGTTCTGTTGCCGCTACGTTGCTAGCTCTTTGGCCTCACGTTTGACCGATATAACTAGGTTCAAAATCGACTGCGTTTGTCTGATAGGTAGCCCTCTCAAGTCTCAAATGTAGTAACAGAGCGAGGAAAAATCTCGGCTGCCAGTGCAGAAAAGAACATTAATTAGGTGTCATGGGAGATGCAAAATCTCCTTGGTGTGGGATATTTTTGTGATTGGCAGCTTGATGAGGTCATCATGAGCTAAGTATGATACTGAGGCTAGAGATGCTATACTCGTATTTGCCACTTGTACCGTTGTAGTCGTAGAGTACGCAAGAAGCCAGCAGCTTCTGGCGCCCACACGCCTACCTTTGATCAGCACCGTCCATGCGAAGCGGCTGGTTTGAAACTCGTGCTGCTCATGGTTGCAATCCAGCTCAGCCGCCGCCGCGCTCCGCCAGCCACGAGAGCTGGGGCACAACATAACGGCTGGACGGGGCCCCACGTGTTCCCGGCCCCGCACGTCAGTTGAGCTATGGATGAGATGAGATGAGGACGTGCGTGGCATCTTTCGTTTCTTCCAGCCAACTTGGAACCCCTCACGATCATATGTACGAGTAGGTAGCGCTTGGCTCCCACCGACGGGTGGGTCCGGGACCCACCGGTCGGTGTGTGAGGATGGCTAAGATTAGGTCCGAGCGTGGAGGCCACGGGCTGGCGGGGCCCGCCTGCAGTGGCTGATATCACAGCTGTACAGTACTAACAACTAACAACCAGCTCGATGGACGGCGTTTTGGCCCACACTGCACGCAACTGACAGGTGGTCTCCAGTACCTGTAGGCCCGCGTGTCAGCCGGAGAGCACCTGAGTTAGACGTGTAAACAGAAGCAACAGAATCCCGGTTGCCCTCGGGACTCGGGTATATAAGACCTTCCGCAGCCTCAACCTTCCGCTCATTCATCACTCCATCCACAATCAGGAAGGAAAAAGATACGGAGTCTGTCAAGTAAGGAAGGAGATTATCCAATGCTGCGGCGGACGTCGTCGGCGTCGGCCGCCATGGTGTCCGGGTACCGCGCCCTGGGGGCCTGCACGGAGAGCCTCGGCTCCGAGAGCGGCGACGTCGGCGGGGACGAGATCGACCACCTCCCGGCCGTCGTCTGCGCCGGAACCGACGAGGACGTTGCGGGCGACGCGGTGGTGCCCCAGACATGCCCCGGGAAGAGGCAGCGGACGACGGAGAGGCGCCTCCCGCCGGCGATGCCGAGGGCGGCCGATGCATTCATGCGCGCGGAGCGCCGCGGCGGGCGCCTCATCCTCACCGAGGTGGTGCGGCCGGCCGAGCGGCCGCGCGGGGTGTTCCGCGCCTCCCGCGCCGACGGCCGCCTGCTCCTCCGCTTCGCCGAACAAGAAGAAGAAGAAGACCGCTGCAGCTACGGCGTCGAGGAGCACGACGCGTCCGCCGCGCCGGCGCCGGCATCGCCCGAACCCGCCGAGCCGGAGAACGGGGTCGTGGTCGGCGGCTGCTGCAACGGCGTGGGGTTTCGCCAGGTGGCCGGCGGCGCAGGGAGGCGCGTCGAGATCGGCGCCGTGATGGGGATATGATCGAGGCGGCGCGCGCGATATCGGTCGACGTACCGGACCCTCGATTCGAATGCCGTTACAGGATCGATCGGGATTGGGCGCCGCCGCGGCTGCCCGCCTTTTGCTAGCTCCTCCTGAGCTAAGCTGCATTATTGCTTTTTTTTTTCTTTTCATTTTTTGCTTTTGTTTCATTTACCCAAGAGATTCTATTCCATTGCGAAATAGTACTAGGCCGATCGATGTAGCTAGCTAGTTTTGGGGGATCATAATCAGTAGTACTGTGCAGATTTTGCGGGAGAGTCATTGATTGGTTCCGGATAAAATCAACCTCTGCCTAGGCTATGCTTATCTCTTCACAGTTGACACTGCAATGCCTATGTTATCAACTGTGTTGATAAACTTCAAATTATTTACCTTCCTCTGCATGCAGCAATTAGCGCCGCGCCTCTGGTAAGCAATGCGGCCGGATTGATCGCGGACTCGCGCAGCCGGCGATTCAGAATCATTACTCTAGTACTTATTTTCCTTCCATAGAGCTATACAGGCCGGTATTTTCTTTTTCTTGGGGAGGGATGGGCTTAACTGCAAGTGTCAGATGATCCAACGGCGCGCGTAATTCACAAGAAAAGATACTCCATGTGACCATGCCCAATGATGCCACACACTATATCGATCCTACACTTGTCCCAGTTTGTGACACTCCTCTCCTCGCCAATATTTTGCCTACTGGAATTTTTATTTTTTGCCAAAGCTAGGGCACCAGTATGGCCGGTTACATTACAGGAAAATAGTCCATGCACATCTTGAGATATCCAGGCGTTGCATTGTGCTACAAAAGGTGTATCATAAAAATGGATGACCTACTTTATGATTTCTTCCCTTGTTTGCAAATAATAACCCTAATTCCGTTTCCAAAAATATATGCCATGTCATGGAATTTGTTATCTCTGGTTTGACTAACATAAGAAGAAGAAATATGGCGGGAAATCCACTTTGGCTCATAGGAGCATATGAACCCATTGTATGAATGTACATTTTGAAGTGTCAAAAAATTCTAAAATAAATTTTTGCATGTACATCTAGACATTTTATGTTCGTACATAAGTTTTTAGAAAAAAATAATTTTTTATGTGTCTCCTGTAAAATAGACAAATTTTTATGCTCCAACACGACTACGTATAGTACATTTTTTTGTCTTTTTTGTACGTGCCACATAAAATGTTGTTTTTCCGCAAAAACTTGTGTACGAACATAGAATGTCATGATGTACAACAAAAATTTTATGTCAGAATTTTTTTACATTTTAATAATTGTTTTTTAATTATTTTGTATAATGGGAGCAAATGCTCCTATGTGCCAAAACACCTTGGCCGCATTCATAACACCGCTCTATAAGACCTTGAAACCCATTCATATAGATGTCAACACACGTGGTTCTACCAAATTGATGTTTTTTCACAATATATATCTTATAGATCAATAACCCTTTGTATATAATTATTCTTGTGATGTAAATATTTAAAAAAAAACTCCATCTAAGTTGCGATCAACCATAAAAAAAACATAGATGTCATTTTGCATATATAAGTTCCACCAATTAACCACACTAATCAACTAATGTAACTAACATTGATTTGCAATGCGTTTACTACACATGGCTAAACATTAGCAAACGTTTATTGTATCCCTCCATTCCAAAATATTTGGTTATGTTTGTTTCATTGGGACAAGCATTTTACTATTTAGTGCGATATAAAATTGTTGTCATTTGATTTGTATTCAAAATTACTTACCTATTATGCTTATGATACATAATTGCTTTCTCTTTTGATGAAGCCTCGTCCTCACGAAACAAAACGCGCCACCTATTTTGAACGGAGTGAATGCCCTTGCAAGATCACCTTTTCTTACCCTTGCAAGAGGCGACATTCTCTTTGAATGCCGAACAGTTGGCAAAGAGAGGTCGACCAAATTGTGGTTTGTGCACACTATATATACAAAAGAGTGTTAGAGTCAATTACTCACCTTCCATTTCCGTTACGTACACTACTCGCCTATGGGGCCTCATCAAAGATTGACTTGGATTCCATGCTCTTGATTTCCAACAATGACCGGAGCACTCTATGCGAGTTGGTGGTTCAAAATGTCGGATGGCTCCACTTCGAACGGCGAAGTCTTTCCATTGATTACTTTGGTCACCTCTTTGAAGGCTTCAGACGAGGGGAATGTGAGTGTCTTCAAATACAAACATGCCCCCCCCCCCCCCGCCTTTCAGTTGTCTTATCTTAGATAGAACTAAGAGTACAACCCGTTTAAGGGCCATAGCGTGTGCGCAAAAGTTGAGCGAAATAATGCTGGGAGAGTAGACCATTTTGTATCCCTGTTTTTTTTTTCTTGTCAAACTTCTCCATAATTAATAGACAAGTTCGGTCAGTAATTTTGCCCTGCTAGAAGAACAAAATTTTGTTTATTCTTGTTATCTTATTGATAGTATTACAATTTTCACGGAGCACTCCAAACGCGAGGCGTATTGATGCTACTTGCTTCTTGATTAGCTCATCGGCTTTGACCTTTTGTGGGATTGTGATGGGTGTCTCACTGCCGCTATATATGGAACGTTTCCACGCCTAGTTTGTGTGACGGCTTGGGCATGCATTGCAACTGAACCGTTGCTTCTGCCGCTACGATGGTGATAGAAAGTGATTTGTTCTGTCTTCCCGCGCGTGTCTACTCTTCTTTTCCTAGAACGAATTCGACGGCGACCCACACTGTGAAAAGGACAGGTCGTGTGCTTAGCTGTTCTCATGCCTGGACACAACTTATGCATTCTTTTTGAGGGGCACATGTAACATGTTCTAACATAGCGCCTATTTACAAGAAAGATGGATTCTTAGAGATGCAATTTATATCCATGCACCTACACAATTAACTCTATGAAAAAAAAATCGAGAGTACGCGTACCATTTTTTTCTATAGAAGAGAGCAAAACAATTTACAAAATTCAGATATCCCTTTGCGAACAAAAGCTTCGGGAGGAAAAAAATAGCGCGCTATAACAAAATAGCGTGGATCTAAAAATACGCTATTAGCATGTTATAGCGTGCTATCATCGGCTCTCCAGATATGCTATAGCGTGCTATAGCGTTGGAATAGCGCGCTATTTTTTTCCATGACTCAGGACATGCCAGATTACAACTCGACACACTCCACACCAAGACCTAAGAGCATCTCTAGTCGCGTCCCCCAAACCATGTCCCAAAAGGATTTGGGCGCGCCGGACAAAAAAATGTTCCCAGCTGCGTCCCCCAAAGCCGATTTTTGTCCGGCGCGCCCCGATACGGTGTCCGGCGCCCCGAGGCCGTCCCCGCCCCACAGGGGACGTTCCGGGCATGCCGGACACAACGAAAAGCGAGACGGGCTCCTACATGTCGGCGACTATTTCCATAAACCGTTGGTTTGCGCCTTTTTTCTCGTCGCTCCTTCCCTCCCGAGCCTCCCACCCCTCCGCCGCCGTTGGATTTGCCAGCCGTTTCGACGACTGATCTCTTCTGAGAGTCGGCACCGTCGTCGCAGCTGGCACCCTCGCCGGTCGATCCGGCGCCGCCACTTCGCCAGCGCGTCCCTGAAAGCGCCATCAAATCCGCCCCACCTCCGCGCACACAAGGTGCTCGACGACTTGCCAGGTACGCGCGATTGGCCGTTGTTCGTTTCCTCGTCTGCCGCGGCGCAATTTTAACCATTGATTTTGCTTCAGACATGGATAGCGACGACGAGATGATTGCCCTGCTGCTGGAGGACGAGCAAGCCTTCGACGGCGACTTCTGGGAGCATTTGCTGATCATCGCGTCCCTCTAGGACGTGCTTGACGCCGAGGTGGAGAAGAGGAAGAGGCCGGCCCGCGGAGGATCAAGGCCGGGGAGAAAGAAGTCGAAGCCCCGGCAGAGGATGGAGGGGCATACCATGCTGCACAACGACTACTTCGCAGATGAGGCAACACATGCCGACAATTTTCGGCGCCGGTATAGGATGAGCAAGGGTCTGTTCATGAATATCCTTCACGGCGTTCGAGAGTTCAACCCCTACTTCAAGCTCAAGCACGACGTTGAGGAATTGTCGGGTTCTCTTTGATTCAGAAGTGCACCGCCGCCATGAGGATGCTTGCATACGGAGCACCTGTCGATACACAGGACGACTACCTTTGCATGAGTGAGTCTATTGCCATTGAGTGCATGTACAAGTTTTGCAGAGCTGTGGTGGGAAAGTTTGGCAAATACTACTTGAGAGGGCCAACTGAGGAAGAGACTGCAAGGATCATGGCACAAAATGCTGCCAGAGGATTTCCTGGAATGCTTGGAAGCATCGATTACATGCACTGGTAATGGAAGAACTGCCCGTTTGCTTGGCAAGGTATATACAAAGGGCGTCATGGATATTGCAGTGTGGTGCTTGAAGCTGTGGCCGATTATGACCTGTGGATTTGGCATTCTTTCTTTGGCATGTTGGGATCACACAATGATATCAACGTGTTGCAGCAGTCTCCGGTGTTCAGTAGACTAGTGGAAGGTCATGCTCCACCATGCAACTATGAGATCAATAGCCACCAATATACCATAGGCTATTATCTAGCAGATGGTATATATCCAGAATGTGCCACTTTTGTCAAAACAATCTCGAATCCATCAGGTCAGAAGAATTCCCACTTTACTTCGCGATAGGAGGCTTGCAGAAAGGATGTCGAACGGGCATTTGGTGTGCTTCAAGCTCAATTTGCAATTATCCGGTACCCTGCTCTAAGCTGGTCTCACGACCAAATGTGGGAGGTGATGCAGGCTTGTGTGATTATGCACAACATGATCATCGAGGATGACCGCAAGAATCATGCCAGGACACATGTTGGTCCCTATGAGTGTCAGGGCCTTCTTGCGGAGGTTGATCATGAGTTGCCTGCAGATTTTGCTGATTTTGTCGCCATGCACGCAGAGATCCGTGACAGCAATGTTCACGAGCAACTTCAAGTTGATCTCGTTGAGCATTTGTGGAGGATCAAAGGATTATCAGCAAATGTCGCGGCACCTTGATCTAGCCCTATTTATTTGTTTAGTTGTTTTATTGTTTGTTGTATTTTAATTTGAAAATAATCTCCGCAAACATATTTATTTATATGCTATATTTAATAAATGGTTGTGTTTTCATGTTTGGGGGCGACGTTTGGGGACACGACTGGGAAGCGACGTCCCTCAAACGCGGTACGAACAAAACACGTCCCCAAACACTCGATCCGACGTCGTGACGCGACTGAAGATGCTCTAAGCCTACTCTCGCCTCATGTACGAGCTCCCTCCTACTCCTGCATCTAGGAGTTCCCACGGCTGAAACTCGTCCCCATTGATAGTTGCACCATTCCACGTTGCCCCCTTCCATTGCCGAAAACTCGCACCTTTTGTTGCTTCCATAGCCTCTCTGCGATTTTTAAATCATCATTGGCGCTGTAAGGTGTAAAATTTCCGTCTTGTCTTACGTTTTTATTTGAGGAAACCATCTTATTCTGATTTGTGAACATAGCGCATTGAGTTCCATTTTGCACATGTTTTAGAGGTTGGCCCAATACTGTATTCTACGGCCCACAAGCCACGAGTCCCAGAAGGTTTTTCAGAAATCAGGATAGACTTTTCTCAAAAACAAAATCAGGATAGACTACCCCTCAAAGAAATATCAGAATAGACTTTTTTTTTTGAGAAACACATTACAAACGCAGACACATACGCGTATACACTCACCTCTATAAACGCACACACGCACACCCTACCCCTATGAGCACCTCCGGAAGACTAAACCGACGGATTGGATCTTGAAATTGATAAGGTCAACACAGACACGATCAACGGGAACGTCGCCTCCCACTAAATAAATATTTCGACTTATGAGACACACAAATGTCAAACCTAGAGTTTAAACTAAAATCAGAATATACTTGTATTCA
>NC_061510.1:224635712-224646808 GCF_022539505.1 Lolium rigidum | reverse complement strand
TGTCTCACCAGCACAAAGAAAGGGGAAATCGGCACGATGTGGAACATGAGCTCTTTTGGTTAAATGATAGTTCTCTTTGCAAGCTCATTGTTCACAGCGTGCAGGAGGTTTTTTTTTTTTTTAACAAGGATAGGCGTCCGGGGCGCTACAATTTCATTCATTCAACTCATAAGCAGAGTACATATAGTAGTACAAATCCCTGGAGAGTGGAGATCAAGGTTTTTTTTTTTGATGGTCGAGATCAAGGTTTTGGAAAGAAAGAGCGAAGGAACAAGAGCGTATACATCTCTGAGCTGAATTTAGATAAGTGAAGATAGGCAAGGACATTGGTCGTCGAATTGCCTGTTGTGCATAATCGTGGGCTACTCCATTTAGATTCCCGTTGATGTGGTAAATCTTCGAATGCAGTTCCTCTGAAGCTCTTTATAGTCTGCAATCTGCTGTGTAAACTCCCGGGGTACTTGAGCATTTGTAACCGTTGTAGCTGAAGCCGCTCTTGCAAGAGTGAGGTTGTCACTAAAAAATGTTACTCCTTATCCTTGGACCTAAGCAGCAATTTTAGTTGCAAATAGAAGAGCAGCAGCTTCCGCAAGCAGAGGCGGAGAGGAATGTGTAGTCGGGGCTTGTATCATGACAATTTCTTCTAGATCTTGCCCGCAAAATTGACGGTAGATTCCAATTTCAGTCTTCACATTTTCTTGAGTATCTTGTGCTTTCCTTTTCTTCCATGCCGCATCAGTGAAGATTTTGCTTCCTTGAATATGTAGATCCGTTCTGATTGTATTGCCCTGTCTGGTTTGATCTTCCCGTGTGTTCAACCTAGCTTGTGACCTACTTCCTAAAACCTGCACAACATCCAAAAGCTCCAAGTTTTATTTAATAACATTTGCCATATGATTAATCTGGAGAGGAGAATCATTTTTTTATTAAAGAGGCAATCATTTCTCTATTTCTATAAAAATCACATAAAAGTAAGAAGGTTTTCAATAGAACCATTGGGGTGATTCATGTTAAGAAGCCTGGTAAGAATTTGAGGGATAAAATTAGAGGGAGAAGCAAATTGATCAACCCTTAAGTGCCAAGGGTGCATAAACCAAGCTGCTCTAGCAAAAGCACACATGAAAAAGAGATGTTGATCCGATTCTTCCAAATGACACCTGCAACACAGTTTCTAATATGTTTACTGTACTTACCAGCTCTAGAATCAAAGGAAATGGCTTGTCTTAAAATTCTTCAACCAAAAGTTTTTTTTTCTGGGAATGATGTTGTTGTTCTTCCAAATAGTTTGTAGCAGGTGTTTGGTAGATGTACTAACCTGTCTTGGTCTTGGCTCCCCTTGTTCAAACAGACTTTCGAGACAAGCTTTGTAGGCGCTTTTGGAGCTACACTTGCCTGTTGGTATGAGTTTCCAGCAGAGGCAGTATTCATCTTGAGCACTAATGATTGGAGTGTTTTTAATTGCTTCCGCCATATGCTCCTGAAACGAAGTGTCAATAAGTTGTTCATTCCATACTTTTTGTCCAGGGATCCATAAGTCCTTGACTTGGCTGGGGTAAGAGTAGTTTTCAGGTTGAATTATAAGAGGGTCATAAATCTGAGCCCAACCCTCACACCAGGGAGTGCCCCAAATAGAGATTAGTCCCATTGTGATTTGATAGAAGGAATGGGCTTTGAGAATATGAAGGACTTCGAGAATGGAGGCCCAGAAAGCGGATTTTGGAGCATTTGAATTTGGGCGCCAAATAGAGGAGTCAGGGAAGTATTTGATTTTAAAACAAGGTGGAGAAAATTGTTTGGTTGATCAGGAAGTCTCCAGGCTGCCATCACAATAAGACCTTGATTCATAGCCAGCAAGTTCCTAATGCCCAATCCTTCTTTTTTTGGCGTACATATGTCTTTCCAAGACCTTAGACACAAACTTTGGAGTTTGGTTCTTGCCTGATACCTGTCCACCAGAAGTTCCTAATAATAGCAGTGAGTTTTGCAATAAACTTTTTTGTGAAAAGAATATTAGACATGTAGTAGACATGAATGGATGAGAAGACCGATTTGATTAGCTCCAATCTAGCAGCATGAGAATGTTGATCCGATTCATAAGTTGAAAGTTTTGACTTAAATATAAGACAAAGTTATAAGCAGCATTTCTGTCTTTCCCTGAAATGATAAGAGGGTGCCCAAGGTGCACAAAGTTTGAATCTATAATTAGCAGATGAAGAATAGTTCGAACAACTTGAGTAATGTGGTTGTTAGCATGCTTACTGAAAAGTATTCCCGATTTTGTCCAATTCGGAGTTTGTCCAGATCTGTTGCAAAAGTCCCGAAGGATCCGTTTCATTCTTGTCGCTTCTTGTTCCGTAGCCTGACCACATACCAGAAGATCGTCCGCGAACAGCAGAAAGTGAATAGGCAGACAGTTTGGTCCCAATTTAATACCTGCAAAATGATTAGTAGCCATGGCTTCCTGCAGCGAGATTTACAATTCATTTATAGCAAGGAAAAACAAGTACGGCGATAAAGGGTATCCTTGTCGTATTCCTCTGTCACCTTCAAATTTTGCAAAAGGTTGGCCATTAATGACAACAAAAAAGGTAGGTGACGAGACACAGGCATAAATGAGGTTTATGAAATGACCATGCAACCCTTTACGTGCAAAGCAGCGACAATGAAATTCCATTCAATTCTGTCAAAGGCTTTGGCAAGATCAATTTTTAGCATGAATGCTTTATTTTTCTAAGAACTAAGAGCAAAAGAGTGAGTAATTTCTTGAGCAATGATAATGTTGTTGCTAATGCGCCTACCTTCAATGAAAGCTTGCTGGGAAGGATGAATATAATCCGGCAAATGAGGTTTAAATCTATTAGCTATGCATTTCGCTATGATTTTGTAGATAATATTGCATAGACTAATAGGCCTATAATCCGCTGGAACAAGAGGAACAAGCTTTTTCGGAATAAGCGCAATGTGAGTGTCATTTATGTGGCTAGGCATGATACCTTTTTGAAAGAAAGTTCTTACTAGTTGCGTAACATCTTCACCAATCCAGTCCCAAGTAGCAATGTAGAATTCGACATTAAAACCATCTGGTCCAGGAGAGGCATTTCTCTTCATGTCCTTGAGAGTATCTGCAGGAGGGTGTATGGAACCTCGTTGCCCTACAAATACATGTAGGCATCAAATTCGGCTAATATCGATGCATCGCGGATGGTGTGCCAGAGATGGAGGGGCCACTACGAGGCACCATGACGGCATACCAATCCTCCATACCAGGTGCATTGTTGATGGTTGGATTCTCCATAATAGGTGCATTAGCCTACATATACGAGCCACATTGTTTGAGTTGCTGGCGCATAAGCTGATCATGGGAACCAACCCTTGTCGACCTCCTATGATCCACTTTGAGATCGACTACATCAAGGTAGGCGTGATGGCGTTGAGCGTATTTACCACCTGGTCTTCGACTACTACATGGATGTTTTCTTTGACAATCGCCAATTCCTGCCTGATATCAAGTTGCTCGAGCCTCTTCCTTTCACACCATCGTGTCCTCATGATAATATCAATCCCATCTGTGAACGACGCTGGCGACAACCACACGCCATGTGCCGACTTCTGTGTTAACGTATTATTCATGGCCTTGTTCAGCGCCCTGGTAAAAGGTTTGTCCCATGGGGCCTTCGTCGACCCCTGGAAGGAGCTTTGAGATTCACGAGCAGTTTCTTCTTGCTGCAAAAGAAACTTGAACCATTTATAAATGTGATTGCTAGAATGTAATCAACTTGAGCATAAGCTAATTAAGTTGGTACATTCCTTACCAGTGTTGCCTCAACATCCTTCACCTTCGAGTGCGTGACAAGATCCTTGGTGATGGGGTCAACATGGTATCGGGCCCTGATAGTTTCGTGCCGGTGGGTCGGTGAACTTGTCCTAGGGGTTTTCTTTGTTCTTGTGTCTAAGGAGAGCATCCTCCTTTTCCCAAATGCAAAACTTTCCATGGTAAGCACAACTTCTGAGTTTTTGGTTATGTATGTTCTTGGCCCACGTATCCTTCCCCCTCTATCGATGCGCCTTGGTTGCTGGTAGTCTGCAGGTGGCCTTGAACATCGTAAAGTCCACTTCTACAATTATCGGATAGGTGTGGTGGATCTCATCGAAACTGGTGCTTCATCAATTATCTTCCTTACCCTAGTTTTCCACGCGCTCAAGTGTTTGCTGAACTTGCCGAGGGCGTAGGTGTTTACCATATTCTTCTTCATATCTTTAATATTGTACAGGTACGGGAACTGAAATTGTCCATGTAACTTCGTTATGAGGACACAAATGTTCATTGGCAGGGTCCCTTATATTTTATTCGTTGATCAAGACGGTATTTCGAAGAATTCGTGCATTTTTGTGGCCTACTCCATCAAGCCTGCCAAGTTACTTGTTGCCGGGCAAACTAATAGGGTTCTCTACGTCTAGATAGTTCGTGCAGAAAGAGGCGAATTCTTCGGTCAGAAAGCCTTGGACGATTATTCCATCTGGACGGGCCTGTTACAAAAGTATCATTTGATGACATCATTCATCCGTAGGAATGTCGTCCCGAGATGGATGATATCATCCACGTTGTGGACCAATAGTCATCCACGCTGTGGACCAATAGACGCACCATAATATCAAAGAATGCGGCCGGGAAGTAAATTTGAAGATCGCATAGTATCACAATGATCTCTTCATGTAGCCTTGCGAGTTTCTTCAAGATGGTCGACTTTTGAGAGACGACATCAGAGAAGTTACAAAGTCCAACAAGCGTTTCACGGACGTGCTTGTCTATTATCCCTTGGATTACAACCAAAAGTACCCGCGTCATCATTACGTGACAGTCAGGAGACTTCACATCCTAAAGGGATATGCCCGAGAGGCAATAATAAAATGGTTATTATCTTATTCCATATTTATAATAGATGTTCATTTCTCATGCTAAAATTTTATTAAGCGGAAATGTTAATGCTTGTGGGTTTAATAAATAAGCAAGAGTTTCTCTTAAAGTCTCTAATTTAACTAGCCCATTGATTAACTGATGATCAAGATTTATTGATCACGGTCGCTGAATGTTGTTAACAATAAGGTCATGTCATTAGAAGAATGATGTGATGAACACACACCCAAGAAGGTATAGAAATACGATCAATTCATTAAGTTTATATTGTTATATCAAACACATACGAAGTAGCTCTATTCCTTAGACCATGAGATCATGTCAATCACTAACACCGAAAGAGTACTTTGATGACATCAAACATCACACCGTAACAGGGTGACTATAAAGGTGAATTTGTGTACTATGAAAGTATTAGTTGAGGCTCATGGATCAAGAGTGGTATTTATCCATCCTAATGAAGGAGAGATATACTCCGGCCCCTCTCCGTGATATTGATGCGCGTGGTTGACGTATTGTCTTTTCGTTCGACACGCGTCCGTTGGGAACCCCAAGAGGAAGGTGTGATGCGCACAGCGGCAAGTTTCCCTCAGTAAGAAACCAAGGTTTAATCGGACCAGTAGGAGTCAAGAGGCACGTTGAAGGTTGATGGCGACGAGATGCGAGTGCGGCGCAACACCGGGGATTCCGGCGCCAACGTGGAACCCGCACAACACAACCAAAGTACTTTGCCCCAACGAAACGAGTGAGGTTGTCAATCTCACCGGCTTGCTGTAACAAAGGATTAACCGTATTGTGTGGAAGATGATTGTTTGCAGAGAAAACGAGTAAAACAAGTATTGCGAGTAGATTTGTATTTCGAGTAAAGAGAATTGGACCGGGGTCCACAGTTCACTAGAGGTGTCTCTCCCATAAGACGAACAAGCATGTTGGGTGAACAAATTACAGTTGGGCAATTGACAAATAAAGAGAGCATGACAATGCACATACATATCATGATGAGTATAGTGAGATTTAATTGGGCATTACGACAAAGTACATAGACCGCCATCCAACCGCATCTATGCCTAAAAAGTCCACCTTCAGGTTATCATCCGAACCCCCTCCAGTATTAAGTTGCAAGCAACAGACAATTGCATTAAGTATGGTGCCTAATGTAATCAACAACTACATCCTTAGACATAGCATCAATGTTTTATCCCTAGTGGCAACAAAGACAACACAACCTTAGAACTTTCCGTCACTCGTCCTGGTGTCAATGCAGGCATGAATCCACTATCGAGCATAAGTACTCCCTCTTGGAGTTACAAGCATCTACTTGGCCGCGAGCATCTACTAGTAACGGAGAGCATGCAAGATCATAAACAACACATAAGCATAACTTTGATAATCAACATAACAAGTATTCTCTATTCATTGGATCCCAACAAACGCAACATATAGAATTACGGATAGATGATCTTGATCATGATAGGCAGCTCACAAGATCCGACAATGATAGCACAATGGGGAGAAGACAACCATCTAGCTACCGCTATGGACCCATAGTCCAGGGGTAGACTACTCACACATCACACCGGAGGCGACCATGGCGGCGTAGAGTCCTCCGGGAGATGATTCCCCTCTCCCGGCAGGGTGCCGGGAGGCGATCTCCCGGATCCCCCGAGATGGGATCGGCGGCGACGGCGTCTCCGGAAGGTTTTCCGTATCGTGGCTCTCGGTACTGGGGGTTTCGTCACCGAGGCTTTAAGTAGGCGGAAGGGTAGGTCAAGAGGGCGGCACGAGGGCCCCACCCCACAGGGCCGCGCGGCCAAGGGGGGGCCGCGCCGCCCTAGGGTGTGGCCCCCTCGTGGCCCCTCTTCGTCTCTCCTTCGGACTTCCGGAAGCTTCGTGGAAAAATAGGCCCCCGGGCTTTGATTTCGTCCAATTCCGAGAATATTTCCTTACTAGGATTTCTCGAAACCAAAAACAGCGATGAAAACAAAGAATCGGCACTTCGGCATCTTGTTAATAGGTTAGTTCCGTAAAATGCACGAATATGACATAAAGTGTGCATAAAACATGTAGATAACATCAATAATGTGGCATGGAACATAAGAAATTATCGATACGTCGGAGACGTATCAGCATCCCCAAGCTTAGTTCTCGCTCGTCCCGAGCAGGTAAAACGATAACACGGATAATTTCGGAGTGACATGCCATCATAATCTTGATCATACTATTTGTAAAGCATATGTAGTGAATGCAGCGATCAAAACAATATGTATGACATGAGTAAACAAGTGAATCATAAAGTAAAGACTTTTCATGAATAGCACTTCAAGACAAGCATCAATAAGTCTTGCATAAGAGTTAACTCATAAAGCAATAATTCAAAGTAAAGGTATTGAAGCAACACAAAAGAAGATTAAGTTTCAGCGGTTGCTTTCAACTTGTAACATGTATATCTCATGGATATTGTCAACATAGAGTAATATAATAAGTGCAATAAGCAAGTATGTAGGAATCAATGCACAGTTCACACAAGTGTTTGCTTCTTGAGGTGGAGAGAAATAGGTGAACTCGACTCAACATTGAAAGTAAAAGAATGGTCCTCATAGAGGAAAAGCATCGATTGCTATATTTGTGCTAGAGCTTTCATTTTGAAAACATGAAACAATTTTGTCAACGGTAGTAATAAAGCATATGCATCATGTAAATTATATCTTATAAGTTGCAAGCCTCATGCATAGTGTACCAATAGTGCCCGCACCTTGTCCTAATTAGCTTGGACTACTCGGATTATCACCGCAATACATATGCTTTAACCAAGTTTCACAAAGGGGTATCTCTATGCCGCCTGTACAAAGGTCTAAGGAGAAAGCTCGCATTTGGATTTCTCGCTTTTGATTATTCTCAACTTAGACATCCATACCGGGACAACATAGACAACGAGATAATGGACTCCTCTTTTAATGCTTTAAGCATTTGACAACAATTAATTCTTTTCTCATTAGAGACTTGAGGATATTTGTCCAAAACTGAAACTTCCACCATGGATCATGGCTTTAGTTAGCGGCCCAATGTTCTTCTCTCACAATATGCATGCTCAAACCATTCAACTCAGTGTAGATCGCCCTTACTTCCGACAAAACGAACATGCATAGCAACTCACATGAAATTCAACAATGAGTTGATGGCGTTCCCCAAGTGAACATGGTTATCGCACAACAAGCAACTTAATAAGAGATAAAGTGCATAATTACATATTCAATACCACAATAGTTTTTAAGCTATTTGTCCCATGAGCTATATATTGCAAAGGTGAATGATGGAATTTTAAAGGTAGCACTCAAGCAATTTACTTTGGAATGGCGGGAAAATACCATGTAGTATAGGTAGGTATGGTGGACACAAATGGCATAGTGGTTGGCTCAAGTATTTTGGATGCATGAGAAGTATTCCCTCTCGATACAAGGTTTAGGCTAGCAAGGCTTATTTGAAACAAACACAAGGATGAACCGGTGCAACAAAACTCACATAAAAGACATATTGAAAACATTATAAGACTCTACACCGTCTTCCTTGTTGTTCAAACTCAATACTAGAAATTATCTAGACCTTAGAGAAACCAAATATGCAAACCAAATTTTAGCATGCTCTATGTATTTCTTCATTAATGGGTGCAAAGCATATGATGCAAGAGTTTAAACATGAGCACAACAATTTCCAAGTATCACATTACCCAAGACATTTATAGCAATTACTACATGTATCATTTTCCAATTCCAACCATATAACAATTTAACGAAGGAGAAACTTCGCCATGAATACTATGAGTAGAAACCAAGGACATACTTGTCCATATGCTACAGCGGAGCGTGCATCTCTCCCATAAAGTGAATGCTAGGATCCATTTTATTCAAACAAAACAAAAACAAAAACAAACCGACGCTCCAAGAAAAAGCACATAAGATGTGATGGAATAAAAATATAGTTTCAGGGGAGGAACCCGATAATGTTGTCGATGAAGAAGGGGATGCCTTGGGCATCCCCAAGCTTAGACGCTTGAGTCTTCTTGATATATGCAGGGGTGAACCACCGGGTGCATCCCCAAGCTTAGAGCTTTCACTCTCCTTGATCATGTTGCATCATACTCCTCTCTTGATCCTTGAAAACTTCCTCCACACCAAACTCGAAACAACTCATTAGAGGGTTAGTGCACAATATAAATTGACATATTCAGAGGTGACACAATCATTCTTAACACTTCTGGACATTGCATAATGCTACTGGACATTAGTGGATCAAAGAAATTCATCCAACATAGCGAAAGAGGCAATGCGAAATAAAAGGCATAATCTGTCAAAACGGAACAGTTCGTATTGACGAATTTTAAAATGGCACCAGACTTGCTCAAATGAAAATGCTCAAATTGAATGAAAGTTGCGTACATATCTGAGGATCACTCACGTAAATTGGCATAATTTTCTGAGCTACCTACAGGGAGATAGACCCAGATTCGTGACAGCAAAGAAATCTGGAACTGCGCAGTAATCCAAATCTAGTACTTACTTTTCTATCAACGGCTTAACTTGGCACAACAAAACACAAAACTAAGATAAGGAGAGGTTGCTACAGTAGTAAACAACTTCCAAGACACAAAATAAAAACAAAGTACTGTAGGTAAAAACATGGGTTGTCTCCCATAAGCGCTTTTCTTTAACGCCTTTCGGCTAGGCGCGTAAAGTGTGTATCAAGTATTATCGAAGGGTGGTACTTCTACAGCGGGGTGCGGAGTTTTCTCAACCAGGCATAGTATATTAGATACATAAGTTTTAGCATCTCCCTTTTCATTAGTTTTAGGCGTGCTACTCTCATCAAACAAATTTTCGGGAACAAGCCAAGCATAGTTATTTTCTAGCGCATCATTCATAGCTAGGAGCTTACATGGTATTGGTGCTTTGATCTCCCCACCATCATCAATATTATTAGTGTATCTTATTCTATCCATATCCATCTTTTCAAGGAGACTAACAAAATTAGTAGGAGAACCAAGCATATTAAATTTAGCAAAGACCTTTCTAGCTTCTCTTGCTAGACCACCAAATTCTCTAAGAAGGGTTTCTAAAACAAAATCTTTCTTTTCCCCTTCTTCCATATCACCAAGTGTGAAAAACATGTGTTGGATTATAGGATTAAGATTAACAAATTTAGTTTCCAACAAGCGAACTAAATGCGCAGCAGCAATTTCATAAGTAGGCGCAAGGTCTACCAAGTGTCTATCTTCAAAATTTTCAATGGTACTAACATGGTTGAAGAATTCTTCTATATTATTTCTCCCAACTATAGACCCACGTCCTACCGGTATGTTCTTTGTGGTAAAATTAAAAGTAAACATGATGAAATAAGTAAAGTAAATGCTAGTAAACTAATTTTTTTGTGTTTTCGATATAGCAAACAAGATAGCAAATAAAGTAAAACTAGCAACTAATTTTTTTGTATTTTGATTTAGTGCAGCAAACAAAGTAGTAAATAAAACTAAGCAAGACAAAAACAAAGTAAAGAGATTGAGAAGTGGAGACTCCCCTTGCGGCGTGTCTTGATCTCCCCAGCAACGGCGCCGTAAATTTGCTTGATGCGCGTGGTTGACGTATTGTCTTTTCGTTCGACACGCGTCCGTTGGGAACCCCAAGAGGAAGGTGTGATGCGCACAGCGGCAAGTTTCCCTCAGTAAGAAACCAAGGTTTAATCGGACCAGTAGGAGTCAAGAGGCACGTTGAAGGTTGATGGCGACGAGATGCAGTGCGGCGCAACACCAGGGATTCCGGCGCCAACGTGGAACCTGCACAACACAACCAAAGTACTTTGCCCCAACGAAACAGTGAGGTTGTCAATCTCACCGGCTTGCTGTAACAAAGGATTAACCGTATTGTGTGGAAGATGATTGTTTGCAGAGAAAACAGTAAAACAAGTATTGCAGTAGATTTGTATTTCAGTAAAGAGAATTGGACCGGGGTCCACAGTTCACTAGAGGTGTCTCTCCCATAAGACGAACAACATGTTGGGTGAACAAATTACAGTTGGGCAATTGACAAATAAAGAGAGCATGACAATGCACATACATATCATGATGAGTATAGTGAGATTATAATTGAAAACATTAAGAACTAAAGAAATTTTGCAGGGTGCTGCTCTTGTA